>NW_009724571.1:14253-14845 GCF_000703405.1 Apaloderma vittatum | reverse complement strand
GTGTGTGTATGTGTATACATGTGTGTATATATAGCTGTATATAATATGTACACACGCACATATATATATATATAATGTGTACATACACATATATAATGTGTACATGCACACACACATAAATATGGGACATATATATATATATATACATACATATATATATATATACAGACATATATATATATATATACACACACAGAGACAACCTCTTAGCTGTTGGTGTATCTTTGCTGCAGAACATTTTCTGGGCTGTTGAAGGTTCCCAGTTACAGCGCTGGACCATCACACATCTCCACGCTTCTATGACAGAAAAAAACCCCCATATAATTATATTACAAATTAACTTGCAAATGCTGGTAGAAATGTACTCTGCAGGAAAAAAAATAAAAAATAAATTTGGTTTCATCTTCTCTTGTGTCTTGTAGTTGGTCCCTCCAGCACAGGCTGCATCTGTCAGGATCCGTGCCCTGGGAGCACTAATCGTTTTTATTAACCATTAAACAAGAAGATCCTTTTTATCTGAAGATGTAAAACACGCAGAAGCCCTATGCATAGCCTCTAATTCAGGTCACGTTATACGGCTGGTCCTCACCTC
>NW_009724571.1:12523-14199 GCF_000703405.1 Apaloderma vittatum | reverse complement strand
CCAGGGCTTCACGGGCTGCCACGTGCATTTGCATTTAGAAGCTGGATTTTTATCCTAATTACACCTTATTTCCGATTGACCTGATGTAAAGCAAACCCCTTTTAAAGCTTTTTTTCTCCGGGCAGGTGTATCGGGGCTCCTGTGAATTGCTGCTGGAAGTTTCCCCACCATGTCCGATAAAACCAGTGTCAGCTGCCTAAGTCCATCAGTGATGGTGGTAGCACCTCCGGGATAAAAAATTTAAGAAGGAGGGGGAAAAATAAACCCCACAACCCAACTGCACATTCCACCTAGTTAGCATTACAGAGCGGATTCCTCACATGCTTTTTTTATTATGCAACTTGGCGGTGGCTGAGTGAGACTGCGGAATATTTTGTTGCTGTTGTGGCTTGCGTGCAATGCAGCGGGGAAAAAAAAAGAAAAGTTGACAAAAATCTCGTTATTTTAAAATTATTTTAAAAAAAAAGCGCCTTTGTTTTCAACAGCCCTCCCGCTGTGACAAAACTGTTGGTTTCACTGAAAGTGAAATAAAAAATAAATTAAAATAAATGAAGCCCACCTAATATGAAAATGTTTGAAGGCAGAACATCAGTCCAGCTGGGGTAGGAGGTGGCTGTGCATGTCCCTCCTGCCCATGAGTGCCAGCAGAGGCAGCTTTGGTGACACTCACAGCATCCCATGGCAAAAAAAAAAGAGAAAGAAAAGAAAAATCAAACTTTTGGCTCCTGTGTCAAATAGGGCACAATTTAGCAGGCTGGGTCAGCCACGTTGTGGCCCATCTAGACCAAAACTATGGATTATTATTAATACTAATGTCAATATCAATGTTAATGTGAATGTTGATGTTAATTTTAATGTTATTATATAATGATGACAATAACAATAATAACAATGATTACAATAGTAAAAATAATAATAAAATTATTTTTTAAAATGGTGCAGCCCAGCATATCTCCATCTGCCTTTAAGTCCAGCTGGTTCTTCTGGAGGGACAACCCCACCAGCCCCACCAGCCCCGAGCATTCCAGCCTGCCCCCTCCCCAAACTTACGGGAGCTGACGACTGTAAATACGGTGCCATGGACACCCCACCACCCCACTCCTGGGCCAGATACCTATAAATAAAAGAAAGGGCAGGCCTGGCCGAGGCACGGCGCCCACTTTGATGTGCGGTAATGAACTTCACTTTTAATTCAGGGTTGTAACTTCCATCGCGACGCGGAAGCGGGAGCTGCGGCAAAGCTGCATGTGTAATGAGGGGTGAAAGCAAGGCTGTGGCGCGAGATGCGTCTGATGTTGGATGAGAGGGAAGATAGCCTTTAATCATTTTGTTTTCAAAGAAGCTTTAGAGAGCTCTTTGAAGACGAGGCTTTTTTTTTTTGCTTTTTTTTTCTTTTTTTTCTTGAGAGCTGCTTCTGGAAAACAGGAGGCAGCGATACAGGCACCCACCTTCCGCCCTGCGGCCATCCGCCCCCTCGGTTAAGCTGGGCATGGGACACGCAGAGACCTCCTCGCCTTCGTCATCCCGCAAACTTCTGCCCGGCCGAGCTGATCTTGTAGGCCTTGGCAAGGCGAGACCCTGATGGTGAAAGCAGCGAGATAAAAACCGCCCCACGTCTCATCCTTGGAGGTGGTCACGGCTCCTCGGCGTGCGGTGGTAGGTGAGCTGAGGCTAGG
>NW_009724571.1:0-12492 GCF_000703405.1 Apaloderma vittatum | reverse complement strand
AGGCGGTCCAGCCTGCCTTTATTAATCAAGGTGTTTTGGTGACTGTAATGTTCTGGAAATCATGGCTTAGCAGCATGGGGCATTCCCCATCATAAGGAGCATCTGGGCAAATTTTCTTTTATCATAGAACCCCAGCATTGTGTGGCTTGGGAAAGAGATCAAGTCCAAAAGAGATCACTGAGTGCAACCATTACCTTGCCAGGCCCACCACTAACCCGCATCCTTGAGCACCACAACCAGAGTGATTATAGAGGACTAGAGGGTAAGTCTTACCAAGTGTGTACAGATCAGTATTGTTCACTGAAGGCTGAGGGAGACCTTACCGCTCTCTACAACCACCTGACAGGCAGCTGCAGTGAGACGGGTGTTGGCCTCTTCTCCCCAGTGAATAGCCACAGGACAAGAGGGAACGGGTTCAAGTTGCGCCAGGAGAAGTTTAGATTTGGTATGAGGAAAAACGTCTTCACCGAAAGGGTGGTGAAGCGTTGGAATGGGCTGCCGAGGGAGGTGGTGGAGTCACCATCCCTGGACATGTTTAAAAACCATCTGGATGTGGCACTTGAGGAGACGGTTCAGTATTATGTGGTGTAGGGCTGTCGATTGGACTTAATGATCTTAAGGTCCTTTCCAACCTTTATGATTCTATTCTTCTTTTAAATCCCTCCAGGGATGGGGACTCCACCACTTCCCTGGGCAGCCTGTGCTAGAGCTTGACAACCCTTCCAGTAAAGAAAATTTTCCTGATGTCTAATCTAAACCTCCCCTGATGCAACTTGAGGGGCCTCAGGTCCTATTGTTTGTTACTTTAAGGAAAAAATATAGAATCATAGAATCCTAGAACAATTCAGGCTGGAAAAGACCCTTGGGATCATCGAGTCCAACCATTAACCCTACACTGCAAGGACACCCCTAAACCACATCACCCAACACCACATCTAAATGACAATTGAACACATCCAGGCATGGCGACTCAACCCCCTCCCCAGGCAGTCTGTTCCAGGGTCTGACCACTCTTTCTGTGAAGAATTTCTTCCTAATGTCCAGCCTAAACTTGCCCTGTTGCAACTTGCAACCATTCCCCATATCACGATGGGGAGGCTGTGCCTGTCCCACGGAGGTGGTCAGGCTGTGGGATACCTGAACAGACCACTTCTTTATGGGCTGGGATCCATCACAGCAGGTTGGTTTGCCTGCATCTGAAGCTACCAAGGGGTTAAACATCATCTCAGCATCACCTGGACATCATCTCCAGGCTGGTGAGCATCGCTCGCCAGAACCCAGCCCGTGCCTGGCTTTATTTCGAGGACTGAGGGCAGGATGATGTTGTGTTAAATGCATCACACCCAAAACTGATTGTTCAGCCTGGAGAAGACTCTAGGTGGGGGGATTTTATTACAGCCTTCCAGTACCTGAAACCAACTACAGGAAGGTTGAGGAGGGACTTTTTACAGAGTGTCCAGAGATAGGACAAGGGCTAATAGATTTAAACTGAAAGAGAAGAGGTTTAGACTGGATCTTAGGAAGAAATTCTTCAGTGCGAGGGTGGCAAGACTCTGGAACCGATTGCCCAGAGAAGCTGTGACTGCCCCCTCCCTGGAGATGCTCAAGGCCAGGTTGGACGAGATCTTGAGCAACCTGGGCTGGGTAAGGGCATCCCTGCCCATGGCAGGGGGTTGGGTTAGGTGATCTCTTAATGTCCCAGCCCAAGACATTCTATGATTCTGTGATTCTACAAAAATAAGGATGTGGCTTCATGCTCCAAAAATGTTAGAGGCTGAGAGGAAAAGCCTTGAGGAAGGGCCTTATTTTTACCTATTTGTACCAAGTGGTTTGGCCTTGGTAGAACAACAGCGAGGCCAGTTGTCGGGATTGCCCCTAAGCAGTCGCGTCGAGAGGGGTATTACTGGTCTTGTCAGGGGTTTTGTATATCAAGGCCGTCTCTCGTGTGGTTTGTAAAGCAAGTGTGTGCTGGTATTTGAGGTTATTTACACATGCTGCTATGCCATGTAAAAAAGAAGAAAAAAGCCTATGAAGCAGCCAAATTAAATTAAAAGCCCGAAGAAGTCTGACATTTAGGGTGGGGGACTTGCTCTCCGCTCGTTAAAACAAAAAAAAAATCACTTTCCCCTCCCTGCCCTCCCAGCTGCAGCAGGTACTTAAAAGCTGGTCTCGTTCTCGGAGGTGCGAAGGCTCCGTGACAGACCCTGCGGCCGGGGACGCAGTTGGTGACACCTCGCGAACACGGGCTGTCGAGGGATTAAATGCTGCATTGCACGGTGAAAGCAAAGCAAATAACTTTCAGGAGCGCAGAGATCTTGCACCAGACTTCTGTTTTCACTTCTAAGCCACGCAACGCTATTTCAGGCCAGGCCAAGCCTTGTCTTTTTTTTTTTTTTAAATTTAAATTAGGTTTATTGCTATAGCTACATGGCAGTGTGTGTCTGTGTTGAGTTTTGCATCTCATGCAAGCGACGGAAATAAACACTCCAGATCTGATAGTCCCAGCGGGGGGACTGACATTTGGATTCGGCTCAAAAATCTGCTGGTTTTGAGGCTCGTTAGGCTCCACCACCTCTCGCAGAAGGCACAAAGCTGCTGGGATAGAGCTGTGTTTGTCACCTCCAACCTCATCCCCCACCGCCGGCTGAGGTGCTCGCTGCTGTCGCCAACAGAGGGAGCAGAAGAGGGGCGTTGTGATGCTCGTTAGGTATCGCTTAATTAACAGAGTTTAAAGCCTCCCTAGAAAGGATCTCCTGCCCTCAAACCTGCAGCAATGCCTTGGGGCCCCTCCTTGTCGGACCACCCCAGTGTGGGAGACAAAACCAGCAAGGACTGGGAGAAAGAAGAGTATTTCTACGGTGGGTTTGAGAGCGGGAAGGTCCACCTGGATCATGTGCGCTTGCTGCCCCGTACCGTCACTCCTCTAAACCAAGTCTCCACGACGGGGGGGAGAGCTGAGGAGCAGAGAGTGGCTGTAGAGCCCCCCTTCCTCACCCCTCTGCCTCCCTCCCAGCCCAGGGCACCGGGAGGCAGATGGTCCCCGTGGGGCCGGGGAGCTGCCCCGCGCCATCATCCGCCCCCCGCTGCGAAGGCACCGCACTCCCACCCCCATCAATCAGCACAGACCAGGTGCCTCGGAAGCATCTCTTGCCAATCGCCTTTTATTACCTTTAAAAAGCCAAGAAACCCAGAACAAGACCAAAAAAAAGAAAAAAAAACCGACCCCAAAAATGGAGACCATGTGAACATCATGCAATGGATTCATTTCAAAGCAGGCCAGGGGTGGGGAGAGGAGGAAAGACCAAAAGTGGAGTAGAAGAAGGAGGAGATGGAAACAGACTCATGAGACGTCATCCTGGGCAACCTCCCAGACCTGCGGCTGACCCCAATGCCATTCCTTATGTGATGACAGTGAGAAATGCTCCTAATTCTTGTCACGGGGACTCTCCACCTAGGCAAAGTCTCTTTGGGATGGCACAGCACAAGGAACACCGTCACAAGGGGCTCTTTCGCTCGGTTACGTTACTTACGGCGCCTACTACTCCGGCAGGCAATTAGCGCAGTGGATGTTATCCAGCTAAGGCGAAGTTATCGCACTCTGCCCTTCAGTCTCACTCTGCTGTCTTCAAAATTCACAGCACAAACTAGGGCAACCTCAGCTTCTTGAAAGAACGTGTTTTGGAGAGTTACAGCTACCATGGAAATAACTTGGCATCTTGTCCATCATGTGGATGTGACAAAACACATGCCCTTATTTTCCTGAGGTATAGCCAACATTTGAGTTCATTGCATTTAATGGAGTAGGGTCACCCATAAAGTTATTCATAAGGTATTTTCTGAGTGGTTTTCACCTTCTCTTTGAAAAAATAAATTATATCAGCATGTTCACGAGGTACAAATGGTGCTGGCATTTGGGCTGTTATTATGTTATTAACTTTTTTAACCTAATAATTTTCAATCAACAGTAAGAAGCAATTTTCACTCACTCCAGTGACCAGAGTTGGACATTCTGCAAAGCGTTCTCGTAGGGTTCACCTTGACAGACACCTAATTCCCTCCCAAATCGAAACATTACCCCTGACACTCTCATCGCGGTTACCGAGAATTTCCATTTCCCCTTCGGTTAGGATTTAATTTAGGAGGCAAAGACTTCCTAAGCTATGGGAGAGTAAAGATAGATGGTATGGGAGAAGAAGGCTGATGAAATGTAGTTGACTCCGGATCTGAAATATTTTATCCCTCCTCAATGTAGGTTAAATTATTCTTCACCTTTCCCACATCCATAATTGTCGCTGATCTTGGACCAACTCAAAACCCTACTACTGAGTTCAGTAGACTCAAAATTGCCACTAGAACTGGAAAAAGAAAAAAAAAGAAGAGATTTGTTAGTGTCCACGTACAACATCCCAAGACTATACACAGCTATGAGATACAGCAAATTTAAGAAAGGCAATTTTTTTTCTCATCACTGAGTATTTATTATATATAACAAATACATGAAAAAGAAAAAACTATATTGTGTGATATAAATAGTTTATTTACATTACAGAAAAAACATCAAGACAATGTATACTATTTCAAATATATCCATACATAATCAAATATAGCTGTAGTACATGTTCTCATTGGTGTAGATTACCACAAATGCAAGGCAACATGTGTAGATCTTGTCTTAATCTTTTGTCTATAATACTGTATTTTTTGTAGTCCAAGCTCTCTGCAGTTAGTTTTGCCATTGTGGAAACATGCGCTCTTTAAATTAACCTTGTCGATGCTCTTGTCGTGTTGTCTGAACTGTAGTGCCCTGTGTTCTGCTTCTGTCTGTGGATTCTGTTGCTCCTGGGACATTTCCTGGAAAAGAGAGGGGTGAGAATACAGGGCTCTCAACAAGGCGTCTGCTCGGGGACGCGAGAGAGGCGTCCTCCGTCAAGCGATCCTCCAAAAAGCGATCGCGCCGGAGAGACCAAAAGCTTATTTCCCTTTGGGGGGGGGCCGCAAAAGCAAGTCTCTTCTGCATCAGGACCTCACGGTGCTCCTCAGCTACGAAGTGTCTCCCCCCACCAACGGGAAAAATAATCGCGTGTTTCTGGTTTCCTCCTGTGGAAAGGCGCCCCTAGGTGGAAAGCATGAAGAACTTGAGCCCCCAAGTGGAAGTTCTAAGCAGCTGGAAGGCAAAGGGGTTACGGCAGAAACTGCACCACAGCTGGGTGGTTAGCCCTGTGACATTCCAGACCACACTGACATGGAAAAATAGTCCTTTTTTTCTTGGGCTAACTTGTTTCAGGAAGGTTTTCAGCAGCCCTATGGGTTATGCACCAGGGAAAGTCCACCCCCTCAGCGCAGTGAGAGCTCACACTACTTGCCTTCACCTCTGTGTCAAATAACTAAATCCCAAATAGAGTGAAATAATTTTTTACTGATCTCTTAAAATCATAAAAGGTGGTTTTTTTTTTTCCCTCTCCCCACCCTGTTGAATGGGAGGGATGCTACAGTATTGTGACACCACCTGAAAGACTAAACAAGAGCATATGGACTCATGAAGTATTTCGAAACGCTGAAATTCAATTATATAAGTGTCTAACAAAATATGGGTCAGATTGTCCTGACTTGCCTCACTTTCAAGCCAACGGGACCACCCCCTCATGAGAAAATGTACGGCTGTGAGCTATATTTTGCCTTGTTTCTTTCTCGGAAAACAGGAAAGTAGGCTGCTATCATTACTCCAGGAAAAATAAGCCACACTTCTTCAGCACTCTCGGAGGTCACGGCGGAGCTTTCCTTATGAAACTAATGCAGACTTTAGCCGGTTTGCAACTTCATGACCGGCTCATTATTCACCGTGCCTTCCTAATAAAAAAAAAAAAGTGAGCAAAATGTTGTGAGCGAGTCAGGGAGCTGTTATTAGCAAACACAAGGGCTGATTCACCAAACTGCACGCTGACAGCCTCCGAGCCCTGACTGTCCCCGAGCGGCCTCGCCTGCCCGTTCAGCCAGAGCTCACACCGTCGGACCTCACAGGCTTCTGCAGGAGGAGATATTCGAGAGAGACAGCACTGCTAAATCCTCCTGCAGCGGCCGGCAGCGATGGATGGCCAAGCTACCGGCGGTTCCTCCGAATCCCAGAGGATGTGGGGTTGGGGAACCATGATGGGCACGGCCAGCCTGGTTTTGTAAGGAACAGGGGGGTACTGAGCGGCTGGGGAGGGTGGACCAGAGCGGTCAGCAATCCCAGGGGATGTGGCTGTCAGGGGATGTGGCTGTGCATTCCTGGAGAATGGTGGATGCCAACTGCTCCAGCTGGACCCAAGGGGACGAGCACCTCATGGGCGCTTTCCCAGACCTGATGCTCACAGTACCTACACGGTCGCTTAGTCCCAGGTTGAGAGACATCGATTCAAATGTAGAGATTGCTCCTATTAAGATGATGAAAAAGCAATTTTTAACCAAAATGCCCATGTTTGAATCAGGGAGGCCCCAGGGCCAAGTGCTGACACCGCAATGCTATTGCCTTTACGGGTAGGTTGTGCCCCAAGTGCATCTGGGTTTCCTAAGAGGGGCACTTAATCAGCTTTTTGGTTTTTTTTAGACTTAAATCGTCCACTAAAATTGAGTGACAGCTTTTCTTCGGCCTTTAATCAAAAGTTCTTTGTAGTGCTCTGTGTGTGGGATGCATTCATTTATGAACACAGCAGTTATATCCATGTAAAATCGGTACCCGAGCACCGGCTGCCTGCCCTCCTTCCATTGAAGCTTCCACTGAGTTAGTCGCGATGTGATTCAGAGCAGGTAAAACACATTAAGCATTCATTTTTAATCAAGTTATTTCTCCACATAAATAAGCTGCTGTGCCTGAACGTTAGGGAAGCACTAAAAATGCAAAGCCGTAAAGAAAACTGCTGGGAATCATGACGACACGACGCCATACCTATATCATTTAGCTAAGCCAAAAGTCCTTGGGTGTGGGGACCGTGCCTTGCTGCTCCTCCGTACTTCTCAGCCTCTGGTCCCCTACTTTTCCACCCTAGCTGCTTATTCACGTCTGGTAGCCTCAGCAAGGAGTCGAGCCACTTAAAAACCCAAATCATCAGTTCCATGGGCTGTTTTCAGCCAAATCCGTCCCTCGACTGGGTTTGCGGTGTGGCTACAGAAATGCCGATGGTGGCACAAGAACATCGGCAGGACCAAGAGCCCAGGAGCCAGGGGAAGGAGCGGGACCCTCGGGTATTTGGATTAAAGCATCTGTGCGAAAAAACCGTGCTTAAAGTGCCCGGGAACGGAGGACAGCCCGTAGATTTGCATCACTGCAGGCGTGACTTTAAGAGCTAAAAGCTTTACAAGAGTTGCAGATGCAGCTAAAATGCAGGGTTTGGACACAGTGCATCACACTAATTTGATTAATTAATTAGGTGAAGCTGCACTGAAATGAGCAGCAAAGAACTTGGTTGCAGCGGCCTCTGAGGGAGTGAAGTTTCCCTTTTTTCTCCCAGGAAGCTGCTAGGGTGGTTTTTAGCACTTTCAAGAGTTCAGGTTACAGAGTTCAAACTAGTACGGTCGGGTTCTCCAAAAACTTCAAAAACTCAATTACTTATGCATTTGCTGCCACAACGCTCTCTTTGTCACGTGGATTTCTCTAAGGCCACTTAAGAATACGCTTCTGCAAATGTATCTTGAATCATTCTGCTGGGCTGGAGGATGCTCTGCGGTAATTACACGCATTACAGAACAAAAAAAAAAGAAAGGTCGAAAGATCATAAATTAACTTGGTTACAAAGGGTGCTGGAAATGGTACCACCTATGTATGAAAACCGTGGTGGGTAATTTTGTTAGGACAGCACCAAATCCCATGGAGCACACTTGTCTTCACCCCTCCATGCGAAGCACCCTGTGTTACTCCGTCAAGGTGACAAAACGACACAGAGCATTTGTTCCATTATCAGTTACTCCACCACCTTCTTTTTCCTACTATGTGCTTCTGGGTTGTTTGAATCCCTTCTGTGAATATCACCATAATCCATTGCCTCATTCAGCATTTACCACTGAGTTGATGGACTTGGCTTGGCCAAAAAAGCAGCTGCCTTTCATCAGATGGTTTTGGTTTAGAAGGATTTATGATTTTTTTTTTTCCTCTTTGGTTTTTCCCAGGAAAAAATGCTACACTTGTCTTCCAGAAGGGTAGTGCAACATAGTGGCTGAAATATATTAGAGATTTTATTTTCTATAGAGGTGTGCTACCTGGCTTTTATTTTTTATATTAAAAAAAATAATATATATATCTAGAAGAGTGATTTATCAGTCTTGCTAGCTGAATTAATTTAACCTTATGACTTCTGAGAGAAGCCTGAAGATGTCTGAAGTTCAGAACTTGCCCTCCCAGACACAGTAACGCAGTTCAGTGGGGAACTGGAGCAGCACTGGGGAAAGAATTGCATTTACCCTTCTCGTTCTGAACTGCCCCGGAGCTCTCATTTCCCTTCAAACAGCCGTGTCCTCCTCATTAAAGAAAAAAATAAAGAAATCATATATGGTCTAGCGAACACGAGCGGTACCTTTGAACGTGTGTACGAGCCTAATGAAATCATTTAATCAACAGGATTGCAAACAGGCTTAAAAGTTTGTGTGCTTTGCCTGATTAGGACTAAGGGAATGGGCCCTTGAGGAAACCAGATGGAGATATGATTAGTTTTATTAAGTGTTGATCCAGCTGCTGCATTTATATTCCCCTTATTTATATGAACAACACTTGTCCAAGCATCTGAATACAAAACAGGAAACTCCATGTGCTGTAGGCACCGTTGCTACCTAAGTTTGAGTAAGATGGAAGTGAAAATCCAGTCATAATAATGAAGCAGCGCCGGCTGGACAAGACGGTATCTTCTGTTTGTTGGGGAATTAAACAGCAGTGTCACCACAGAAATCCCCGCCATCAGCGCACAAAGCAGCAAAACCCCAAGTCTTTTCTTTTTCTATTGCGAAGAGATACTGACCTTGTAATGCAGAGGACTACAACGCAGATGATAGCAATCTGGATGGTTCCAATCACAGCTGCTATTAAGACATACTGAAATCGTACTGGACCTGGAACCACATATAAAACGCTGTAGTCCTTTTTTTCACAGTGTTGTCCAGTATAGCCGGCATCACATCTGAAACCAAGAAAAGAATTGCTCCAGTCATACCTGCTGCTTTCAAAGAATGCAGAAAAAACATAGTATTATATCTGAAAAAAAAAAATCAGTGGCCTAAGCACAAGCTTATGTGTTTTTTTTTCTGCAGAGCAGGACCCCCTAGATTAGAGCACGGGTGCCCCCTCAACCTCTCAGAGGGAAGGCTTCGGGTCCTGAGCATCGCCAAGGTCTGTGAGAGTGAATGACACTGCAACAGTGCCAGGAGGTGCCCAGGGGACCGGGACTTATCTAACATCAAGCGGAATTACTTGCACGTTGTGATGAGAATCCATTTAGTTTCTTGCACGAGGTATTTTAGATTTCTCCCTTTCTTTGGGGAGGTGGGGGAGGGTAAAAAGCCATCTAGTTGTGGCTCCTTATGCAGATTACCCCTAAGGAGGTGATAAGCAATCATCCAAGCTCCATAAGAAATGTGATTAGATGTTCCTGCAAGTGGATACATCATTTACAATTTGTCTGGTTGCTATAAAAAGCCCTCTGTTGAGGCTGCAACCATCCACCCCAAGGCTGCCTGCTGAGCTGCTCACCACCTCCCATCCTGCAGCCTGGCATCTCCTTGCCGTGGGTTGTGGGGATCAAACAGTGGGTTTTCCCATTTTAGCCCCCTTCCCCCTAAAAAGCCCAAGCAAGAAGATGTGAAAATCCACGTCAATGGCAGCAGCAACCATACGAGACTGAGCCAGATTTCCTGGGCTCCTCTCAGAAGTGTCTACCAACCCTGATGGGTTAAGGCTTGAGCTTCCACCCTCTTCCTCTCCTGCAGGCAAGCAGACGAAGGAAAGGACATTTTCCAGCTGAACGGAGAACCTTTGCAACTGCAAAGAGCAAAACGTGCCCAGACTGTTCGCGGGAGCAGTGAGACGCTGGCTTGAGGGTCTGTCCTGGGAGATAAACCCCCTCCGCATCTTTGCTCTCCCAGTCCAACATCCCAGAAAAATGGTATTTCATGTGTCCTTTTCTTTGCTACCTGGCTGGACTTCAGAAGTGACATCCCGACCTCTGCGTGGAGGTGTTTGCTGTAGAAACAAGTGCTTTCGGTATCACCTCTCCTCCCTGCCCAAACCTCCCCTAGAGCCACCTCCCACACCAATCGATTAACGTCGCGCATCACTCAATGCGCTTTTGCCACAGAAAATGGGGACTTTGTTAAATAATTTAAGGCTGATGGGTCTAATGTGTCATGTTTACCATTATTTTACACAGTTTACCTAGATTCAGTGTTTTCCTAAGTCAATATTTTCATGTGTGTAGCTTTTCCTCACTGGTAGAGGAAGCATTACCTGCAAGACGGTTCCAGCATGTTAGTGGAGTGCTCACACTTGCCATGCATGCAGAAGCCGTTGTAATGCTCTGGACAAGGGATGTAGATCCCTCTTGCACTTTCTTCCAGCTTATTTGCATTCTCTGTGAACACAGATGAAAGGGAACGTTAACCTGGCAGTGGGGGATAAAGTGAAACGATGGGAAGAACTTGACGCAGAAAAGAAAGGGAAACCACAAGACGCGAAAGGTGTTCTGAAAGGGTTTGCCCCTTGGAGCAGGAAGGTTGATGCAGATGCAAAGCTTTGCAAGGTTTTCTGTCGCTCTTTTGCATACCTAATGCCTCTGAAGTTATAGCAAACAAGACACCTGGAAAGAAATAATTTGACTACTCGAAACCTGATTACAGAACAGCACATGAAAAACACCTGATCATTCCTGTTATCCTCCGTGGACTGTCCTCTCCCACCCAGGCAGGACTAGGAGGAACGCTCTGAATATGTAATATGCCATGACAATGTATCTGGTCATTCAGTACATCATATTCAGAAAGATAATTTTATGGCTTGAGTAGGGGAGCAGGAGCCCAGAGCTGAAGTTCATGACGCTCGTGACGCAGAGCTTCTTGGCTTCTTCCACCTCCCACAGCATGGGTACCTTTCAGCTGGTTTTGACCTTTCTGCAGCTGTTGAACAGTCACTGAGACTGCAAAACCTGGAGGCAGCAACATGGAGGCTTCACTTAGTTTTGAAACATGCAATCAACCTGTACCTCATGGGCTTTTGAAATGCAGCGCGTTTCTTGTGATAAACTCGCACGGATTTTGCAGGCCACCGAGGTGTTAATTAATCTGGGTAATTCTGGCAAATTCTTCCATTTAACCAATATATCTCAAATGGTAAAAATCCTTTTTTTTTTTTGGTAGTCTCATCTAGCCACAATTAATTGCAATGAGAAGAAAAAAACAAAACCTCTCACGATGAGGAGATGGAGCTTGCACGCAAATATGTTGAAACATTTGTATCTTCCAAAGGCAGTCCCCGAGCATTATGAAACAATTACAATTTGTGTTCTGCCTCCAAGCCAGTCGCGCCGGCAGTAGGAATGCTTAGGTATTATCCCACCTCTGGGAAAAAGCGTGTGTGGCAGATCCAAGATTCACATTTTCATAACGAATCTCCTCGCTGTCGCTGCTGTCCAAGGAGACTTTTAAGAGCCTCTAACAACTTGAGCTAATAAAGTTGGTTATGTTGTCCTTATGTTCAAACCGGCAAGGACAGGCTCCCAGCAAACGAGGGTGACAGGGCAACCTCCACATCCCTGTAGACAGCATTAGCTTCTCTTTCAGCGTTAGGACTTTCAGGACCTCTGCTCTATGGATCATCGTTGCTTCTTTTTAAAGGTCCATATGTTGAACCCCAACCTGCCTCTCCTGCATCCTTGCTTACATTGGGATATAAGGTTTTTAACGACAACGCAGCGCAGAAGCAGGTATCCTGGTGCAGCAACGATCCCACCAGGACTTCATGTATGTTCCTTTTTTTCCCACCTGGAAATCTCCCCAGAACAGAAAAAAAAAAAAAAGATGTGAGACGTGTGTTTCCTGGCACACACCCAACATGACATGCTCAGGACCTGCTGGACTCCATCCCCAACAGAGGGATCATCTCATGCCCAGTGGTTTCTGGGTGGGCTGGACCTCTGCTGTGGTTCATATTCAAATATATTCTTGTCCAGGAAACTGCAGCAAGAAAGACGTGATCCTTATCAATACGCTTTTTTTATTTATTGTGGAAAACACCATGCCATTTCCTTCGAGTCTTCCACTGCCAAGAGGAAATTTACTTCCTTTTTGAAGAACAGGAGGCTGCTCTGTGTGTGTGTGTATCTCTGATTCCTCCTTCTCAAGGTACCAAGATGTTCACGTGCCACCACCAACAAGTGTGAGAATCCCTCCTCATCCAGATGAGCCAGGAGTGTTGCTAAAACGATATGATGCCATTTGGCTGCTGCTTCTTTTTCTTTTTTTTTCTTTTTTCTTTCTTTT
>NW_009724570.1:41409-65169 GCF_000703405.1 Apaloderma vittatum | reverse complement strand
AGGGTTAATAAAATAGTATAGGCTTTATTATTATTGTGTTTTTTTTAACTTGGGCAAAATAGTCGAGCTGTAAGTAGGCTGGGGTGAGAGCTTGTACAGTGTGTTATGTTTTAAGCTGTGTTTTAACCTGGTGCTTGCTAGTAACTGAAAATCAAAGCCTGTTAACTTACTTTAGTTAAGTATCAAGAGTGTATTTCAGGTCTTGATTACTTGGATGTGTCTGATGCCAGTGTATTTACTGTGCTTCCCAGCTTTGCTATTTTAAGAGTCGAAATTATTGTGTACAAATTGTAAATAAAATTGATGATTTCTTTTTTTTGACGTGGAGGATTTGGGGCTTTTCAGCGTTTTGAAAGTTCTAACACAGTATGGAATCCCACTTTTAAACTTTCCAGCAATGAACAGGCTGACATGTGCTTGGCAATGTATTTCCAGAAGACATGGACTTGGACTAGGAAATTTGTGTGCATATGAAGGTAGATCTTGTGAAACAGAGATGTAACTTCAGTATTTACCGTGAAGGAAGCTTTCCTTTTGCTTGAACAGCTAGCAGTGCAGCCTCTAGGGCTAACGCTAGAGGCTATTCAATTCTTAATGGTGTGCTGAGCATGGTTATTTAAGTTCTAATTTCTGCTGTCATTGGACCATGTGCTCAAAGAGCTTACTGTTTTTTCCTCACTTAAAATCTTGTGAACTTTGTTGGTGACATCTTGGAGCATCTAGATTTTGGGGGGAATGAAGCAGTCTTGTCTCTTTCCTACTCCGTAACTGCTGCCTTGCTTCACACTTCTGGGCTACAGTCTGAAATTCTGAACCCTAACTCTTGACCTTCCCACCTGGGAGAAATGGGGTGTACATCATGTGTTTTTGCAGTGGATGGCTTCTATAAATTCTTTCTGGCTGGATATGTTAATTTGTCTCAAGTTCTAGCTTTCAGCTTAAAAAGTACATCTTAAAGGGGCCGGGAAGCTGATTTTTTCCAGTATAGCATTGTATGCAGTAGGCTCAGTTGTGTTAGGGGTGAAAATAAGAATGTAGCTGCAGAAATGCTTTGCCTGCTGATAAGGCTGGTGTAAGAAGTTAGGCTTACCTCCGTGTCTGACTGTGGTCGGTTCCCCATGCTGTAGTTTAGTGCCTTCTTAGCTCTCGAGTAAAGCTGCTCTAAACTGGGCGCTACAGTAACTATCCCAACAACCACAGCAGAAACAAAAATCTGAAAGCACTAGGGAGAGTGTGGCAGACTAGGGGAGCTTCATAGCATGGATAGGACCTAGTTCAGTTTCCATCACACTGTGTGATTAGAGCTCCTGCTAAGAAATATTAACACCTCTTCACTAATCCTGTCACTCATAAGAATTTAACTTTGTCTTTTCCTTTAAATATTTTTTTTTTAATCTTGTGAGAGCATCCAGGAATCAGAAGTGTTCACACAGTTCCAAACATAGAACTCATTTTTCTCTGTATGTTATGCTCAAGTCTCTTAAATCTCAAAAAGATACTTCTGGTGATACAGAACCTGTGAGTCTACACTAAGAGCTTGAACAACGATGCAGCGATTAAATCGGTCTTTGTTTTGATGTTAACTATTTTAAAAAAATGATTCACGTGCATGGTTGGAAGGAGAACTGTTGTATAAAACTGTGAATGAGTTTCTGTTTCTTTGATTGTTTTAAATCTACTCTTGAACAAAATATACCCATGTGTTCTTCCCCTTTCTCTTCTACTGAACGTTAGTTTCGTTTAGCTTAGTTGATGTTGCTGGTAGATGCTTTCTAACAGGACGTGAAAGAGGGAATGCACATGGCCAAAGTAAAGAAAACTGCAGTAATTGTAGTTGTTTCAAGTTCCTGAAGGAGAAAACTGCTAAGGCACAGATGTATTTTCAGATGCATTGTGTTTTCAAATGGACATTTTTTGTGTGTGTAAAAATCACTAGGTGGATTCTCATTACTAGGTCCAGATTCCTCTCAATTTTTTGTAATCCCAAATCAGCATTGGAATTTGGGGTGAAAACAGTGTGAAACTGAAAGTTGGAGCCCATATTCTGCTTTGAGGGAGAGGACTTTCTAATTAAAATTTGATTTTTTTTTTTTTCCATGTGCCTACATGAATGCAGTCATATCTGTCACATGCACATGGACTGGTTTTCCTACAGCGTGTGTGTTGATAGAGCTGTGCATTACAGAGGAAGAAGTTGTCCTGGTATATATGGGCATGTTAGTTTGTGCACTGAGGTGCACCAGACTCCAAATTAATAGCAACACAAAACCATTTTTAGATAAACGTTGAATGTATTTGATGAGGAACAGTGAGGGGTTTTTGAGAATACTCAATAACATGTTATTCCCCCTTCTTCTAACCTTTACAGCTTTTTAGACCTTTTTTCTTTTTGTTTGACAGATCTCATTGCATTTTCACCGATACGGCTTCTGGGGGAAAATAGAAAATGCCAGTGTGCACGTCTTGCATGTGAGCAGAGTTACTTCAGTAGAGTGCTAAATGCTAATTATATATTGAAACAAGCAATGCTTCCCTCTGATAGGAAGTGCTCTGGGTAACAAAGCAAGTTTCATGTGCTGGCAGTGGTACTGAGCTGGAGTGTGAGTGCAGGGCACACCGTGGCTTTCTTAGGGGAAGGTGAGAAAAGCAAGGTAAGACTTAAACAGGATCTCTCTGTCTCCCCTATCGTAAAGGTAACTTAGCAGAGGACTATATAGAAAAGCGAAAAAGGAAATCTTTGATGCAAGAGAAGTTTCAGAAGTGTCTTAATCGGTTCAGTACTGAAGTTTGTTCTTGAAAATTGTGCACCCTTCTCATGCAAAGTCAGTGTTATGAATTGCTGATTCCTGATAGCACGGTGCTTGCCAAACCAAGTTCCTGCCTAGGTGCCTGTGGGTGTAGTCATGATGAGACGAGACAATAAAGTATGGCTTTCCTTCCAGGTAGCTTATAACCTAAGCTAGAGAGCAGCATTGGCTATCGCTTTATAACTGAGGACAAGTACCCTATGTTTAGCTAAAGACAGAATAGGAACTATTGACAGGGAACAAAGAATCTCATCAGAACAAATGGGCTAAGAAACTAACGGTTAGAACAGGGCTGTGGAGGGCAGAGGCATGTCTTTTGTGAAAGACAAGCACTGGTTGTTGTGGATGTTGTCTGTTCTTAATGCTGGGCTAACACACTGTGTGACAGGCAGGGTGACAGCGGGTGCTGTGTATAAGGAAAGTTGAAACGGAGACTATTTTTTCTGTGTTTGCGTGCAGAGCAAGGTACACAGAAATAGGCTGATATCTTAGTTTGGACAGGTCTGTAATCAAGAGACCTGAAAGTTGACAGTGTAGAGGGGCTTGAGGATGTTGCTCAAATTACCTGAGAATTGGTGTAGAGTCATGTAGGCTGAAAGTTGGTAAGGCTTCTCCATCTCTTCAGAGATAGTTGAGAGAGCACAGAGTGATACAGATACATACATATGTAGTGGGGGAGAGAAAAAGAGCAAAGAATAGTCTGCAGTGTTGAAGACAGAGAACAAGGTGCCGTACCAATTGTGAGGTGCCATCATGAAGAGGTCACTGGAAACCTTGGGAAGAGATTCACTGGACTGTGTGTAGGAGGTGCCGTACAGGAATGGACTCGGTTCTGAACTGGCAGCAAGTAATTCTTGATCTCCCTTCACATCTGTGTTGAATACGCTGATAAGATTGGGAAGGTATGAGACCAAAGGACTGGTTTGGGTTTTGGTAAAATGGGGGAGTCTAAGTTTGCGATGTGAAAACCTTGGGTTTTAATGTGAAGACAGGAGAACGAGATGTGAGAAAGATGAAAGAAGATGAAAATGTGTCAGTGGGAAGCAAAAGGCACTTGGAGAGCAGGTGGTCTTCTGTGTAAGAATAGTTATATTAGGTTGGATCAGTGATTTAGCTAGCATAATATCCTGTATCCACAAATGTCTATCAGAAGATGCCTATGGAAAAATAAGAACAGGATGCATGTATGTGATACATTTCACGGACGTTCTGTGCGAAGTGAGTGATGTGGATACAAGAGGTGGTATGACAAGCTACTCTGACTGAAGGTAGTTGTTGAGCAGTGGGATGACAGAGTTGCAGTATGAAAGTAGTTAATTAGTTATTTCACTAGTAGAAAACTTGGCACAAGGAGAGTGTAAGTGGCCCTCTCAGCACAGGAGTAGGATTTGGAGTGGGCTCAGCCAGGCTTGGGCTTGGCAAGGTGGATCAAGTAATGATAAAAGTGCGTGGCAAAAGCACTGCACGCTAGTGAAAGAAAAGTTGGAAACTTGATGGGGACCTGTTAATTTGAGTGGATACAGTGACTGTAAGTTTTAAATGTTTTATTGTTAATGATTGTAAGTAATGAAGAATTTGTCTCTATTGTAGCAAATAATCTTGGCATATAGAGCACATAAGCAAGTAAAATTGTGTGACTCAGTAACGCAACTTGTTCAGTAGAATTGTCTCAGAATAAATCCTCCATGTAGAGTCTATGCTTGGAAATAAAATTAAATATAATAATTGAGTTTTGTCTCAAAATAATATCCATGTGTCAGGGTTGATCTGAAAGAGCTACACATAATGAATAGCATACGCCAGATTATTTGTAGCAAGTTTCTTGGACAGAAATTCTTAAGACTTCCATGTAACTGAAGTAAGATAATATATTTTTGTTTGACATTTTTCTTTTTTTCTAGATAAAAATATGATGTTTTTCAAGCCAGTTGTTCTCAGCTATGCTTTCTCCAGTCATACAAATTGGCTAGTCAAATCATAATGATACTTCTTGTAGAATGAGATAGTTATTTTTGGAAAAGCCTTAACTTTCCTTTTGTATATACCTTGAGAAAAAAATTAAGTAGTATTTGTTTTTCTAGGGAGAACTAGTGACCGTTTCTACTTATTTAGGTGAGTGAACTATTTTTCTGATGAGTAAAGGCGGGTTAAAAATTACCTGCAGAAAGCTGAGTACAGTCTCTTCTATATAAATGATAAAGCAGCGTGTACAGGAAATTGGTGTTGGTGGCAATCAGGTAGTCTTCCACCAGAACTGGACACGGATGTAAACTGTCACGTGAGCTCTTCAAGTACTTTGCTTGGTCTCCATCAATGAGCTTTTCAGGTGGAAGTAAAACTGAGTAGTGTCTCAAAAGTGGCAAATATGCTTTTGAAGCTACGGTGTAAGGTAATCATAGTCATGCTGATCCTTGCAGTTTCCCATTCCAACTTTGTCTAATACCACATTTGCATTCGTATTTCTCCCTGTCGCTAACATATACTGTGATTTTATTAGTATACAGTGTTTGTTCAGGTCTGTGACAATGTCACGTATGTAACTGGTAGATTTGTTGCTATATAGACTTCTTTGGAAAGGTGAGGCTAAGCATTATGTCTGTCGCATAACCTACCATCTGCCTGGCACAATGTAATTAAGGTGGAAATACGCCTGTGTGAGCAGGAAAAGTGCCCTTCTGAAACGTGGTCATGAGCTGAGGTAACAGAAGTACGGCTTTTCCCATCACCTGCCGGAATGGCCACCGTGTGCCTTAGAGGGCTGGATGCAGGTGGGAAAAAGTAATTATTTGTAAGAGTTTGGTGAGTACCTGTCCACACAGCAGCTGTGTTTTGAGTCCTGCGTGGTTGTCTTTCAAAATCGTGAGTGCATTACTCACATGAAAAAATTGATATTTCTCGGAAAGAGATTTGAAAATTAAATGTTTCTTCCTCTGTGTGTGTGTGCGTGCTGTGCTTCGCCGCGGATTTGCACAGCGGTGCCCTGTGTCAGCTGGGCACCTGGGTCCCTCGGGAGCGGGGCACCGGTGCAGGTGACGGGTACCAGGGCTGCATCCCCAGGTCTCGATGAGCCTACAGTACAGACCCAAAATTCACTTCCCATCTGAGAAATGGTGTGCGTCTCTGGGCAGTGGGAAATGCGCAGGCCCATGAGCTGGTTTGTCCCTGCTTCTGGTCTGAATCTTACTGCAAACTTCCTTTGGTTCATAAATCCTCTTTCAAAGCAATATGGACCATAGCAGACAGTTGGGTCACAGAACCAAGTTCTCTGGAAACAGCATCTTTGTGTAAAGCATATTTTCGCTGCCTCATGAACAGGAGAAGGTGCTGGATATCCAAGCTACACATCTATTGTGGTGGGAACTGTTGCGTCTTCAATTGATACATAGGAGAGCAGTTACATAGTTTTAATAAAATTGTGCTTACCTTTTGGGTGATAAGTTGTGAACAAGCCTAAAGAAGTCTCTTCCCAAAGACAGAATGAAGTAAGGTTGATTTGGTGTTTTGTGTGTGTGTGTGTGTGTTTGTTGGTGGTTTTTTTTTTTTCCAACCCCAGGGAAACAATAGACCTATGTATTTTACCACAATGGAAAATTTTACTACATGTTCAAAGGCTGTGCTGAGGGAAGTGAGGTTAGGTGAGAACGCATCTAGCCCTTCAGTTGATTGGGATACACAGAACAGTCTTAAATTGTATGTTTAACCAGCTTGCCTTCAGCCTTACGAATTCCAGTCTTAATGCTTGACAGTTGGAGATCATGCAGACTACAGCACATCACCTTAAAAGCAGTGGTCTTTGGAGAGGTGCACTGTTAAGAACCCATCAGTACTTAAATTTACCAACTGAAAATTTGTCAGTGTGTTTCATTGAAAGGCTAAAATAATTTGAACCCTCTCTAATAACCTGCTTTTCCTCAAAGTGATCCGGAAGTTCTTTGAGGTTTTAAGGGCAGGGAGAAACTCTGGGAACTCTCGCTGACTGGAAAATTTGCGCTTGGGGTAAGCGCATTTGGAGTTCCTGCCATTTGAAGGTACAGTGCAGAACTTTGTGGTTCAGCATAATGTAAGTGAATGCTGAAGGTCCAGCTGTATTTCTGAAATCCTAATTTACTGTCATGAGCAAAGACTTTTGCTAAGGCTTTGCCTCTTGAGTAGCATAGCCTGTTTTATAAAATAGTTCAAGCAAGTGCTCGACAAAACAGTAGATGTGACGGGACAGAGAGTGTTGAGGGTTTTTTTTGTGTAAAGCCAAAGATGAATTTGATTATAGAACAAAAGGGAATAATACCTGCCAAACAAACCTAGAGTCAACTTTTCACTGTGACAGCAGTGCAAAAGCACAATTTTCTTCTTTTGAACCCTGTTTCAAATTGATAGTGTGTTGTCTTAACAGTCTCAACACAATTAAGTATGTTGGGGGTTTCTTTCGTTCCAGTTGTTTTTGCAAATACCAGCCCTCATGGTATTACTCTTCCAGTTGCACTGAGGATGAGCTGTGTTTGAAAACAACAAACCTTCAGGATGGCTTAAATAACAACTGCTTTTCAAAAATGTTAGCTGTGTTTCTCCATTTTGACCTTGAGATGCATTTAAGTCAATTTCTCTGAATTTGTCTACCGGTTCTAATTACCGTGTTCTCTTGAAAAGTAAACTGAAAGATTTTTTTTTCCCAAGAATGTATTTGTCCTTACAAAAATTGTAGTTAATTTAGAGGAATGAAATGGAATCCTCTGTCCTGTTTTTTTCTGAAATAACCGAATGAACTATGCAAAGCTTAAAATAAAAGTAGATCTTGAGAGTTTGCTTAGGAAAAGCCCTCAGTAAATAATTTGAATAGTGTGATTGGAAATATACTTGAGTTAAATGAAATTCTGATGATTTTTGTTTTGTTTGGGTATAATTTTACTAGTTCTGATGTGAAACCTCTAGTATTGCTTGTAAGAAGGCATTTGAAGTGATTGGTTGAATTTACGTTCTGAAGTCTCATGCGCACAAGTTTAGTGTATTAAAGTTACTGTATTTTTAAAAATGAAATCACTTAGTATGTCCAGTGAGAAAAGTCAGTTTCATAATTTTCACCTTTTTCCTTAAAAGTTTATTCTGAGCTATAAATCAGTTTTCTGATCCAAAAGTGGTTTAAACTTAAGGCAGATTTTTTAACCCACTTTTTATCTGCAGACATTTACTCTGAAGGATAACAGCTCTTAATTTACATTCCATTTTTTTTACAGTAAAGCGTATTTTCTTGTTTTGCAGTTTTTGTCTTGCAAATATGAGATTTCTATACTGATTATCAGTTACATGCAAGTAACACCTCTAAGTGATTTTACATTGCTCGATAAGACCTGTGACATATTATGTAACTGTTCATGTGTGAATTAGTTTGCCTTTCACAAATGGTAGAGAGTGTATCCCCAAACTGTGGTATATACCTATACCTGGTTGTATTTTATTTTTCACTTCTGGAAAATGTTTTTTCCTTATATAGGCATCCAACTGAAAAGCAACTTGAACGTCTTGAGAAAAGGCACTGACAAGCTAGAATGCATTTCCTTTGCATGGTGCTGTAATAATTAGTCAATTCTAACCCCAACATGAATTTAAGGTCACTTTTTGAGAAGTGGTTAGATGTACAACTTCTTTAACACAGGAAAATACATTTGGGATTGTCATTTAAATATGTTGCATTTATAAGTGAATGTGAATCCCATTCCTGTTATACCCCTACATAAAAAAATATTTTTCTCTTTATAGAACTGACAGTGCATCAGCAGACCAGGACAATTTAAAATACTCTTCATCCAGAGATCGGGGCAGTTCTGCCTCCTATGGATTACAACCCTCAAATTCAGCTGTGGTGTCTCGACAAAGACACGATGAGATCAGAGTCCACACTGACATACAGAATGAAGAAAAAGGTATCCAGATTGCTATTTCATGTATGAATTGTAAGGGGACATTCAGAGAAAGGCAGTAAACTTGGAGTGGTGGAGGTTGGTTTTTTTGTTGCTCCAAAAAAAGCAGACTGATACAACTTACTGCCGCACAATCATTGTGTTGAGAGATTTATCAGGGATCAAGGAAATGTTGATATGAAGTGAGAAAAAGAGGCGGTTGCATTAGGAGGAGAAGAATACTTAATGCTTTAATGGAATAAGCACTTTTTTGAAAAGAATGGCCTTGGGGGTGTGTCTGGTCTGCTAGTTGTAATTTCTCTCTGAATACTGCTGAGTGCTTCTGGTATTGAAAATGGACTGCCCGACTAACTGGGCGACTATGCTGACGTACTGCCTATTGTAGTTTTACTGGAATCTTTGTTTGGGAACCAGATCTATATTTTGCCATTAACAGGAATTTTTACTTCTATGTGCCTGAGTCTGACTTCATATAAATTGCTTGATGTGTGATTCGTACAATTTTTTTAATCTTTATTCTGTTTTGTTTTGGTTTTTTTCCTTTAAAATTGCCAAATACAGGTATCAAATAGGAGGATTTTTTTACGTGGAGTCACTTTTTAGACTATGTAAATCTTCTTCAGGCAGGCCAGACTCAAAAAAAAAAATCTCACAGGAATATTAGTGTGGGAGTTTTCGTGCAGGAACCTAAAAAGCATTCACACTCCTACTTCTCTGCCCTGTAACCAACTGTAAGGAATTGCTACATCTTAGGGGAAGTTATAGCCAGCTGATGCAAATTTTTTTTTAAAGTAGTAGGTACTGTTACTAGGAGGCAGGCACATGAAACAGGTATTTATCTGCATACCTTGAGAACCTTAAGTTTTAGTTGTCTTTAACAGAGAACTGTTTAGAAAGCGTGTATATTCGTTAATGTGTCTGCTTATGTGGAGAGTTTTACTGCGTTTCACAAAGACTGGCATAGTAGATTATTCTTACACTTTGAGGAGTGCTATTATTTAAAGAATGTACTGGTAGTGTAGTGAAATAGTAAGTTTTGGATAAATTCAGTGGGGTAGTTTGACGTTGCTGGGAAAGTGCCATTTGAAAAGAAAAATGCACCTATCCTTCAGGGACTGAATCTTTCAGGACGTCTCTGCTAGCTTAGCAATGTGCCTATGCTATTTTGTTCACGTGTGACTTGAAAAGAAATGAAGATACTCATACTATAAAACCAAACACCAAGTATGTCTAGTTATTTTTTATTTTTGGAGAAATTTGTAAGCATACATATGCAGAATAGTTTCTCTGTTTACTAAGTTTTTTCAGTTAATCTGTTGGAGTCCACCAGCATGGAATTTTCATTTTAAGAACTTCTGGCTTTTCTATCCTGGACAACCATATGTCATAGGCACCTAGAATCTTGGAGAAGATATTCCACCCCTTGCCTACTGTTCTTGGTATTGGTAACAAAAATGACTTCCAACTGGATAATTTCTCCAAGTTGTTCAAGTTTGAAAACCTCCAAGAATAAAAGGTTCTGCAGCTTCCTGTAGCAACCTGTTCAGTACTTTACCACTCTCCTGGTACAGAATTGTTTTCTCGTATCCAGTTTGAATTGTACTTGCTGCAGCCTATGGCTGTTGGCTCCTGTCCTTTTGCTCTGCTTCTGTAAGGTTAGTCAGGATTTTTATTTTTAATAATGCTTCACATTAACTAGTGGAAGACCACAATTAGATCTCTCTCTTTTGTCTGTTTTATAAAACAAGACAGGGGGAACTGGAAGATTTAAGTTTTTAAAGCTAAATAGAAGGCTCTTGAGTTTTTACTTACAGCTGAGATGTTCTTCCTTCTTGCAATACTTCCCTCCCGTTTGATTTGTAACTATGATGTACGTGGAGTCCTTATTGCTAAAAAGATTTTGCACTACTATTTGTATATGTTGTGGTATCTGCATAGTCATGAATTTAATAACAGTGACAGAGCTGATCATATTCTTATTTGGTCTCAGATGTAATTTTTTTAAAGGGTAGTGAATAAAATTTGTGTATATTAGGATTTTCAAAAACTTTTCAGACCAGGAAATAACTGAGGAGAGTTATAATACAATATTTACACCCTTATTGCTGAAAAATCTGATTGCCCAGCTGTTTAATTACTCTAAATGACAGCTTGTTTCATATTTTTATGAAAGATCGACCACCTATATGTCAAGTGGGAGAATATAGGTTTGTGTTTAATGTCAAATACACCATAGAGAGTATTACAACCAAAAAAGCTGGGATATTTTGTGTGCTAGAGGGGAAGTATGAAATAACTTTAAGAACTCCGGCACTGAATAGCAGTATATCTGGTTTTGAGAGTTGATGTTTGTAGTCTGAACGCATGATTATCTGACATCCTCGATTAACTTAATTTCTTTGTTGCTTTGAATTTTAGTGATACACTTCTGTTCGGTCATAAATATAACTATTGCTGTTACAAGTAATTTCCTTCATAGGACGGTCTTGGTTTGTTATGACAAAATAAGGTGGCATATATGCAAGTTTATGTTTAAAAATTGAGTTTAATGTTGTAAATCCAATAGAAAAATTATCTTTATTAGCTGTATGTATAGAAGTATGCAAACTTCTACTGGTAGTTCTCAACTGCTATTGATAAAAAGCTTTGCCTTTAAGATGACATTCTTTACATCTACTAAGGTCCAGATCGCTTGATTTTTTTTTTTATTTTTATTTTTTAATCCATCCTGTAGTCTTGGTAGGTTGCCCTATCTTATGGAAAGCCACCTCTCCTTTTCCCCAGGCTTTCTTTCATACCCTGACGCAAGTGAAATTGTGGAAATACCTTTTATGAAAGAAACCTTACATGTTTTTTGTTGTTCTGGTTTTAATTTTATTAGTTGATTCTTCCCTGTGTCAGCCTCAAAAGTGAGCTCTAATACACTGAGTGAAGAATTACACACAGGATTGGGCAGGCTTAGGGGAGAGTTTCACTTCTCAGAACCTGCCCCGCAAAGCAGTGTGGCAGACTGGAAAAATCTTTGATTTTGACATATAAGCATGTAAATTCTTGTGGATCTAGGAGTAAATATTTACTGTTGTACGTTTAGGGAGAGTTTTTCAATCTGTACATTTAAATGGTTGCTGGCTTTTTAAAAGATTTCTACTTTCTTTTTTTGGCCATTTTACTGAGCCTGTGTGGTGGATTTTCAACAAAAACAGAGTGAAAATTTGATGTGTGTCATCAAGAAGCAAGTAACTGGGATGTATCTAGCTGTGTGTACTAGCTGATTGACATGAAGGGCCTTGTAAAATACAGGGTCAAAAATAATAATAATAAAACTCCAAATGCAACGAAATTGATGTTAAGCTTCACCGCAGCAGAGGGTTTTCCATGTGCTCCAAAAAAAAGATCAATTAGATTCTGAATATGTGACCTGGAAACTTAGAGGGCTTAACAGAACATTTCTGCATGTGAAAGTGAAAAAGGAAGCTAAAGAAGGTGGTAGAGGATAGGGCTGCTAATTTGCATATGAATTGAACAACTCCTAACACACTGCTCTACTAAATATATAGTCTGATGCCTTGTTTTAATCGCGGGTTGGTTCTTCCACAGGTGGCTACAACGTCAATGGAGGATCTGGGGAAAATACTTATGGTCGGAAGTCGTTGGGGCAAGAGCTGAGAGTTAACAATGTGACCAATCCTGATTTTACCAGTGTTCCGCATGGGAATCGTGCTTTAGCCACAAAAGACATGAGGAAATCACAGGGTAAGGATACCACAGATTTTCAGGAAAAGGAGATCTCTCTTGACAACCTCTCGTGTTCAGAATGTGAAAAGTTTACTACGATGAGGCAATCTATCTGGATTTGATTTTTTGTGATGTATGATTAGATGAGGTTGATGGAAGCTGTCGTCTTGTATTTACTGTTCCCTGCGCTGAGAGTTCCTCCAAAAGCTAGGCAGATCTCTCAACTATATGACTTCTGCTGTCAGTCTTCCAATTTCCCTTAAATAGCTTATTCAGGTTAGCCAAATTTGGCAAAGATCAAGGGCTCCACACACAAGAATTTACTCTTACATTGGTTAAGAATTGATGCCTGAGTAAAAAGCTGTTAATTAATGAGTCCCTAGTGTGGAGAAACTGGCAACAGTGAGCTCAACATTTATCTGTTCTTGGTGGCCTGCAGGTCAGCTAGTCATCACATCCTCCCAGCTGGTTAGTCAGTAGATGTGCACTCCTGAACCAGCCACATTTCATGTTCCCTCTTGCTCAGCTGAGGGTTAGAGGCCAGGGAGGAGCTGGAGGCATCATAAGAATGTGGGCAGGGCCTCGGGAGATGCAGCGAGAGGAAATTGAGTTGCAAGAGAGTGCGAGAATGCTGGGCAAGGGCTTCCGAGAAAGAAGGATTTATTTTTCCCACTATTTGCGCTTAAATCATGATTTGTTCTTTTCTTTTTTTTTTTTCTTTTAAAGAAAGATATTGCAAGGACTTCTGAATGAAAATAGAAACTTCATTATGACTAAGCACTGTCATTTATTGCATCACCTAGTGTAAGTGGTAGTTGAGCCACTGACAGAAACTGTTTTATGACTGTTTTATGCCAGGCACATTATGAGAACAGTGTTTCTCCTCAGGGATTTATATTTCAGAGGAGACAAAAGGTGAAAGAGCAGTGTTCAAGGTATTTTGCAGATGGAAGAACTGAGATGCGAGTGGTGACATGACTGTTGCAAGATCCTGATCTTTGGAATGGGTTAAACTTGGACTTTACAATCCCATTCTGGTGTCTTGATCTAAATTATATTGAGTCTTTCTAGTGCCGTAAAATATATCTATGTAGAGGAAGTAGAAAACTCTGTAAATAATATTTCTGGTAGAGGGTTTGTGCATGAATTTACTATTAGTAAGTACTAGCAGAATATTCAGACAGTTTTCCTGGGTATGTAAGTATGTAAGTGCCTCTTTAATCCTTCAGATGTTAGGAGCTATAATTCTGGATGACTGAAGTCACTACCTATGACTTGTATGCTTCTCTGTCTATTCTGTCCTCTAGTTACCAGATTTTGAGGATTATCTTTTTTTGCTTCTTTCTCAAATTACTACTATGACTTATTGAGTCCGTAGATACACGGTTCAGGTAATATAGATATTATTGATTAAATGCTGTAGAGAAAAGAAATAATTGCTTTTTCTTTTTCAGAGCGATCGTTGTCTTATTCTGACGAGTCTCGACTGTCAAATCTTCTTCGGAGGATTACTCGGGAAGACGACAGAGACCGAAGACTGGCTACTGTAAAGCAATTGAAAGAATTCATTCAGCAACCAGAAAACAAACTGGTTAGTAATTTTTACTTTTCCATAGGGCTGAAGTATTTCTTCTCTTACAAAACTGTCTTTTTAAAAATCTGAGTGTTGGGATAAGTCTGCGAGGAATAGCTTGTGTACGAGGAAATTTCCTTCCACAACAAAGGAGAGCATATTCCTGGATTGCCTGTCCTTTTTCTGACATTCAGGGAACTTCGTTATTGCTTGTTACTTATGATGTGTTGCCTTAGAGGAAACCACTGAGTTCGTGAGCTGTAGGAATAAATAGAGCATCCACGTGGGGTTTTTTGACTGGTCTTAGCAATATCCTCTGGATCCCTCAGCAAGTAATTGGGGGAAAAAAGACAGTAAAACTTGTCTCATTCAAGAACTGTTTCTGTATTTTAAATCAAAAGTGGACAGATACTTATACAGGTTTGTGAATAGCTCATCTTAGAGTTACTCAGCTTTCTAGGTAAGCGCGTTTGTATGGAGATTTTATTTTATGGGAAGAGAACAAAACAGGTCTTTGTTTCCGTTACATCATTGTTTTTTTTAGTGAGTTGTTGGACTCTGATACTCTTAAGTGTTTCTTAAGGATTTGGGGGTGGGGGTGGTATCCCACTGTGGGTATAGATTTTTAATACCACTTATTTTGAAGTGACTATTAGTAGTGTTTTGTCTGACGCATCTCCCCCACTGTTCTGGAGAGCTTAGGAGTTCTCCAAGTACTGAAAAAGGAGGAAGTGAGGGTTTAATACCCTGCCACTCGTTTACAGGCAGTGCTGTGATGTTTCAGTTGTGGGTTAGTGTCTGTCTGTATTTTTTTAGAAGTTGGTTCATTCACTCATTATATTTTAATTAATCAGTGGTAATTGTTCCAAAAGGTTTGACACTTAAACATTGGGACTTTTCTGTTGTGTATGCCTAGGTATAAGCAGATCATGTGGAAGCTTTGTTAATACTTCAGCTTTTCTCTGAAACAAAATCCTTGCTAATACAAGAGTTTTGGGAGTAAATACTTTCCATAATTGTTCCATGGTTGGTTTAGGGGGTTTTTTTGCCGCCTTTTTTTTTTTTATCACTTCCATTCTCAGTACATTTTCTCCCCATTTCTTTTGTAACTGTTTTAGTCAGGTTTGTTGGTATCTCAAAACATGCTTGGATTGCTTCTAAATTGTATCGATGCCATCTCCTGTCTCTCATGTAGTCTTCTTTGCAGATCCCGGACACATTTTTTAAAATGTCTGTGTGAGTTTTACGATGCCAAGCACATGGACTTCTTTCTTCTCCTCCCAAAGAGTGATGTTGCTCAAAACTGAACAAAATCCTAGATAACATCCACTATGTTAAAGATTAGTATCTCTCTGAAGAAAAGAGATCAGACCTTTTTATTAACTTGTCAAGAAAACTTTTAATATGTTACAGTTGCAGCTAATGTATTATTTTGCAACTTAACTGACTGTGGTTTTAGTGCATGTTAGGAAACCAAGTAGTTCTGGTTATGTTTACTGGGGAGCACTGGCTCATCAATAACATTTCATCCCTCAGAATGGTATCCCATTTCTCTGAAAGTTGAGATTGCTTAGGGGGAAATTTTAATACCTCAGATTCTAGTAAATATTCTGCTGATACAGCTGATTATTAGTATGGAAGACTAGTCTTCAGTAAGCACTACTGATGAGCTGTGTCTTACATTTGTGATGTTGTCAGGAAGAACTAAACTTAGAACAAACCTTGATAGCAGGCTGCCAGTGTATTTTTGTGGCTACTGTAAATAAATATGAAATATAACATGTAAGATAATATTGCAGTATTACTTAATATAGTTCATGCTAGTCTGCAGTGGCCATGGAAAACATAATAGCATTCTCTTAGCAAACAGACTTGGCAGTGGTGCGTTCAATGTGGGTGTAAACAGGACCTAGTTTCCAGAAGTTGTTGTGCCGTAATTATGCTTGTACCATTTATGTATCTTATAGGTACTAGTTAAACAACTGGATAATATCCTGACTGCCATTCATGATGTACTCAATGAAAGGTAAGTGATTTGAAGGTTTTAGAGAGGGAAAATGACAGTGTTAGGCTTGGATTTCAGTATAGAAGTGAAATGGGGAGAGGAAAGGGAGAAAGTTTTACATGTATATGATATTGCAGTAACAGGATAGAACTAGGGGAGAGTTATAACTCTCATAGCATATCAACAGTACTGTTGGACTGTCTAGAGTACACTTCACACAGAGAATTTGAATACACAAGTGCAACTTCTATGTTATAGGTGATATGAAGTCTGCCCCAGCTGTGTTTAATCACCTGGATGTAGTACTGTGGTTGTCTAGCTTGCAAACTGAATTTAAGTTTTTTTGCTACCTGATCTAATTGATTTACATACAATCAAGAGCATGTGTAAAGTGAGCTCAGGTGTGTGTGGGCTTTTTGGTGTTTAGCTCAGTGTTATCCCCCTGTCAGCTCTATGTTAGGAATTTTATTCCTTGAATGGTGTGTTTCAAGTAGAATGGCCTCTTTTTTCCATGTTTTTATTCAAGTTGATCTATTGCATAGAAATAACACTTCATAGAATCTTTCAGATGCTTAATTTTTATTTTAGCTTTATTACTGCTACCATTAAGTAGGAGAGAAGCAGCTTCATTCGTAGATTTATTTTTCTTCTTTGGAAAATGTTTTAACTTGCTGCATGATTTCTTCTATTCTGCTCTCATGTCTGGAGATTCCACGTTTCTTTTTTTTTTCCTCCTCAAAAATACAGTAGCAAATTGCTTCAAGAACTGAGACAGGAAGGAGCTTGCTGTCTTGGCCTTCTTTGTGCTTCTTTGAGCTATGAGGCTGAGAAGATCTTTAAATGGATTTTTAGCAAATTCAGCTCATCCACAAAAGATGAAGTTAAACTTCTTTATTTGTGTGCAACCTACAAAGCACTGGAGACTGTAGGAGAAAAGAAAGCCTTTTCATCTTTAATGCAGGTAAGACTAGACGTCAAAACAGGGTTATTAATGACTACCAACTTCTTAAACTGGAATGAACTATAATACTGCTATGTTGACATAATAAGTAAATATAACTGGGAGAGAAATTTCTGATTGGATAGGATTCTTTGATTCAGATTACATTAAAATGGCATGTCAAGTCTTTGGAGGATGATATATATTTTGATATGACTTTTCCTCTTGGATATGCAATATATGTTAAAGAATCTTGTTGACACCTGAAAAGAGAACTTGAGTGGAATTAAAAACTAACCTGTTGATTGCTATGTGCTACCTCTTACCATTTCCAACTTGAATTGTAATTAGATCTGGGAGCAAGTAGAATGTGTGTAGACAAATCTGGTCCCCTGGTTCAAGTTTTAGGGTCTGTTATTTTGCATGTAGAACAACTATGTCCTGGTCTGTCCTCCAATTTAATATTTACGTTACAGAGCCAAAAAGCTTCAGCAGAAGAAATGGAAACTTAAAACAACGATTTGTTCCGTGGCTAAAGAATTAAAGAAAACAGGGTCCCCAAGTCTTAAACCTGAGTCTGCCATATTTCAAGCAAATGCACACTTGAAGTTACTTTCATGCAGTATATATTTTTTTCTTTCCTACAGAAAGAGCATTGAGGTGGTCCTGTTGTCTGAAGCAAAGTAGTTTGCTAAGAAGTGTTCAACGCAGAATAAATCTGTGTGGCTAACATTGTAACTTTTTCACAGGTTGTTTAGTGAAGTGAATCATTTAGTGGCTTTGCTTTACTTTTTAGCTTGTAATGACCAGCCTGCAGTCCATTCTAGAAAATGTGGATACACCAGAGTTGCTGTGCAAATGTGTCAAGTGCATCCTTCTGGTGTCCCGATGTTACCCACACATTTTCAGCACCAATTTTAGGGTAAGCTCACTTAGTCTTACACATTTTCTTTCTTCCATAGAGATGTTAGTGCAGTAAATTAGGTAACTAACCTTTTTTCAATATTGCTTTCCAGGACACAGTGGACATACTGGTTGGGTGGCACATAGATCACACGCAGAAACCTTCATTGACACAGCAGGTGTCTGGTAAGTTTGGCCAAAGAGTCACTGATGTGGTTGGCTCTGGCGTGCGGGTTATGTGGGTTTACTTACGCGAGCCTGGTCCTTCTGACACAGAAGTTGACATAAAACCCAAATGAATTTCTGGCCACGTAACAAGGGACTTTGTTGGTAGTGTTTTAGTAAATTTGTATTTGCCATTTTATGCTGTATATAGGAAAATTGGATGCTTTATTCAGGATACATTTAAACATCAATTGTTTTGTGTAACATTTTAGTCATTTTTAATAACTTCATAGATTTTAATATACTCTCTGAGAAAGAACATATTTTATTGTATGTAATTCTAGACAATTTTTCTGGTAAAGACACTGTATTGCCATTTAAGAAGTTGGGAAGCTTCTTCCTATAGCTATAGCAGTTGTATTGGAGATATTCACAGCAAGCCTGTTTATTTCCTGTGTTATAGTCCTAGACTCTGTGAGGCAGGACCGAACCTTAAAAAGAATTTTTGAAAGGGAGAAAAAAGGGCAATACAATTTGTATTTATTTAAAAAAAACCCTTATGTTAAAATTTCCATGCAGATGATCTTCTCTTACCTTAACAACTTTTACCTCAGCAATATGTAACTAAGATTAAATTTTCGTATGTTACCTTATTCCTCTCTTTTAATTGACCTGATATTTTTATACAGGATGGCTGCAGAGCTTGGAGCCCTTTTGGGTGGCTGATCTTACTTTTTCTACCACACTTTTGGGCCAGTTTTTAGAAGATATGGAAGCTTATGCTGAGGTAAACAAGAGTGTATGTTATATGCAAGAGTTAACTGCTGTGGATTTCATAATAATTCTGCAGCTGTAATTCTTACGGTTGTGTTACGTTTTCCTAGAAAATAAAATTACACGTGTGTTCTGGAGAAATGAGAATCAAATTACAGAGTGTATACTTAAGGCACGTACAATGACAATTCTACAAGAGGCATTATGAACTAGTATCATAGCCAGACTTTCAGCCATTGTTGATTAGGAATATCATGTTACAATACAAATAAACAACTAACCAAACAGGAACGCCTTCATATTAAAAAAACTGCAGTGAAGCCATTTCATGGTGTTTCCTTGGTATTTTCTGTAATTGTCCAACTTCAGAGTTTCTCAGAAGTAATCTCTACTGGGGGAAGAGGGATTAGTAATCTGTAATTTGTAATCTGTAGATTAATGGTAAATCTGTCTTTTTTTAAAAATAAAGTAATAGATTATGTTGTGCAGGAAATAATGCAGCAGGAACTGTATTCATTTAACATACTTTGTTTTGACTTTGTAACCTTTCTTCAGTTAACAGGCCCTAGAGTTTGTCTGAGAGGAAGGGTTAGAGGAGGGGTTTTGGGAGGGGGAGTGTTGCCTTGTTCTTAGGGTGTCTATGTTCATACGTATATATGCTTCTAACTGGATTGTGCTGCATTATGTATGTTATCATGCAGATGTTATAGGTGAAGTTTGTACTTGCAGCATAATCTGTTTCAAAGAAGAATAATCAATTTGATGTTATAAGTGTACTTATATGTATGCCAAGGCTTCTGGTGGTAGAGCTGTAGGAGTTGGGATGCACAGGCCTCTCTGGTGGTGTGAAGCCCACAGCAACCTGTGCTGCCGTGGCCGTAGGCACAGGGTTCAACATGATTAGTCAGCGCAGTAAGTCCCTGCTTATCAGCTTGTCTGCTGAACTGGACAACATACGTATTCTTAGTCACGAAAGAGTTTTAAGATAACATGCATTAACTTCAATCATGGAGGAGGTGGTTCCAGCTAGTACGTTTTTATCTCGCGGTGGGGTAGATCAAGGCTATATCTATGCTAATGAGATGAGCACTTCTGGGAATGTTCCCAGGCGCTGATGCCAGCTGGCATGAAGTAGCCTGCTAGTAAACTCCTGCTCTCCACATCAAGGTAGCTTCATGTAAACAGTGTGATGGGAATGGCTCCTGAACATCCTGACTCCAGTTTATGGATGGGGAGAGTGGTAAAAGTGTGCAGACAGCTGCTGTAACAGAGTGACAATATGGATGATCACGTTCCAGGAGCCAGGAACATTGTAAACTTCTGTTTTAATACAAGATGTAGTCCAAGTACTCCGTTTCCGGGGCTAAGCTAATGAGCAGCAACTCATTACTGCCCTGTGACTTGATCATTGTCGTTATGTTCTTGTATCACATCTTTGTATGTATGTGAAGTTAGAGATATTGGACAAATATATCTATAATTGGCTAGTACCTATGTCTGGAAAATAGGTTTGCAGTCTCATACTTTGATTCTTTCTTCTTGTATTATAACTGGTAATGATGTGTACTGATAGATAAAACTTCTGTGCTGTAGGACCTCAGCCATGTGGCTTCTGGGGAATCAGTAGATGAAGATATTCCTCCTCCTTCAGTGTCGCTACCTAAACTGGCTGCACTTCTTCGGGTTTTCAGTACCGTGGTGAGGAGTATCGGGGAGCGCTTCAGCCCAATTAGAGGACCACCAATTACAGAAGCATATGTAACTGATGTAAGAATTCAAGGAGTTTTTTTTGTTTTCTTTGTTGATGTGATTTCTTACCACATAATGATACTATTCACTGTTGAGTTTACTTAGGTTTTGAGAATTTTATATGAATATATATATGCTCAGCTTTAAGCAAATGTATTTTCTTGAAGAAATATACTACAACAATTTTAGGAAATACTAAAAGATTGAGATGGTGGCACACTGGAATCATATAAAGCAGAAACTTAACTTTTTTAGGCATTTCAACTTCATGCACCCAGGTTTATGCTTGTGTTACCTGTCTCTGTAACCGTAATGTTACCATTTATTCACATTGCTATGATGCTATAAAAGCTAAATTCAAATTATGAGTTTGATTTTATAATATGTAGGGTTTGTTATCTATGCTGAAAGTAGCTATCAGATTCTCTTGTTCTATAGGACGGTATAAACTCATAGTAAATATTATACAATGTGCTAAGTAGCTGCTATACTTCTGTAACAGGAACTGTAGAGGGTGTGAATGATTGAAAACAATAAAATAGAACTACCTTGTAGTAATAATCTTGTTATTGCTGCACAAGCTGCACAACCAGAATTCATGCCCTTGTGGAGTTCTGTGAGGGGACAAATCTTCTCAAAAAAGCAAGTGTGTAGATTTCCCAATTAAAAGCATGAGAGTTATGTAACTTGTGTCTTAATCTGCACAGGATTCTTGTGACAAACGCTGAAGAAAACCAGTTTATCTTTTACAAGAGGAGGTCTATTGACATCAGTTGGAACTGAACGGAATTCTGAGATGAATTTAGATTTTTCCAGGTCTTTGTGGGTCTTTAACTGAGTAGGAAGCCAGCCAATTGAAAATTTGGTTTCTCTTACGCATCTGAAGTATGATGCCGTGATGTACATTATTAAGAATACTCTTTTGACAGAATTTACCAAGCTTCAGGGTAGGCCATGGGATGGGATATCGATTGGATGTGAATATACTTAGATATCCTGCGGTCTTTGTCTCTCTTTAATGGAGTTTGATATAGGTGTGTTTTTATTTTTCCAGGTTCTGTACAGAGTGATGAGATGCGTGACTGCAGCAAACCAAGTGTTCTTTTCTGAAGCTGTGCTTACAGCTGCCAATGAGTGTGTTGGTGTTTTACTTGGCAGCCTAGATCCAAGTATGACCATACACTGTGACATGGTCATCACTTACGGATTAGATCAAATGGAAAGTTGTCAGACCTGTGGCACTGATTATATCATTTCAGTCTTGAATCTTTTGACACTGGTTTGTACCTATTTTTGTTATTAAAGTTTTCACATTGGAAAATATTATTTTTCTAAGCAGCCTTGCTCTTTTCTGTCTATATTAGATAAATATTTAAATCTTTTCCTGATCACAAGCAACATGTTACTCTTTAAATGCTTGTATTCTTTTCTGAAAAGCTTAGACTGCCAGCTTGTTGATGCATGTGATTTATCTCTAAAGTGGAGCTTAGTGTTATCTTGAACGTTTATGTTTTGGTTTGATTGTGTTTTGCGGTGGTTTTTCTTTCTGTCTTGCTTGATTGTTGGACTGTACCATTCTCTGGCCTCTGCGGTTAATTACCTCTTTAAATGCTTGTATTCTTTTCTGAAAAGCTTAGACTGCCAGCTTGTTGATGCATGTGATTTATCTCTAAAGTGGAGCTTAGTGTTATCTTGAACGTTTATGTTTTGGTTTGATTGTGTTTTGCGGTGGTTTTTCTGTCTTGCTTGATTGTTGGACTGTACCGTTCTCTGGCCTCTGCAGTTAATTACACCACCTGATGAATTTCATAATCTTACTGCTTAGTGTGTTCTATTTATCTGCTTAAACCATGTCCTTGGAAATAGGACTTCTTCAGAACATAGCTGTTAATGTATAGGCCATGAGCTCTTAAATCCACATAGGTCTCAATTAATCATGTAACTGTCTGTCTCAGCTCTGCTGTTAATTTTGAAAGTAAATAATTCTGCATGTGAATTTGGGAAAGAAAATACAAAATACTTGCATTGCTGGGAAGCTGTCTTTTCTAGGTATAGCATATACAAGTTAGGAAAACACTCTTTTAGTTAATCTTTAATAATCTGTTCTAATAAAATAATTCAAGTAGTTAACGATATCTATCACTTTGTTTTTTATCCCCAGATTGTTGAACAAATAAATACAAAACTGCCATCATCATTTGTAGAGAAATTATTTATACCAGAGTCTAAACTGCTTGTTCTTCGTTATCATAAGGAGAAAGAGGTAAGTGTGACTTCTGCAGGTGTGTACAATAGCTTTCAGGCATTTCCTAGAATAACAAAGTTTTACAGCGTAATAAATATAATCTTAAATATATTTTTTATGTAACTCTGTGTCTATGAAGCTTCTGAAAAGGCAGATATAGCTAGTTCTTGGTTTTGGCATTTAGATTTGATAAGGAATTGGTAAGCTGGTCATCGTATCAGATAGAGAAGTCCTTAATTGATGTGGCTTTTATGCTCCGTGTGTTAATGTGGATGATCCAGAAAGTAATTAATAGATCTGTAAGTAAGTAGTACTTAATAACAGAAAACTTTAGATAGGTATGTGTGTCACACTAGACTATTCATAAAGAAGCAGAATTTTAAATTCTATGTTGATGGTTAATATATTTTAGGATTCGATGCTAACTAATTTTTACTGTAATTATTTTATCTTGTCAAGGTTGTTGCAGCAGCCCATGCTGTATACCAAGCCGTATTGAGCCTGAAGAACATTCCCGTTTTGGAGACTGCTTACAGGTTGATTCTGGGAGAAATGACCTGTGCTCTAAACAGTCTTCTCTATAGTTTACATCTTCCTGAGGCTTGTTCTGAAATCCAGCATGACTCTTTCAAGAAGCGTATATTGAATGTGGATAATGCAAAGTTTGTTGTTATATTTGACCTCAGTGCTCTAAGTACTATTGGAAATGCTAAAAACTCACTAATTGGGGTGAGTAAAATCTCATCTCTGGGTAAAGTTTGTGCAATAAGTGTAAAAATGTTTTTTCCTTAAAATATACCATATTTAAAGTAGTTCATATTGCCTGTAGTGCATGTATGTATAATTAAAATGAACGTATTTACTTCCTAACTTACATTTATAGAAAAAATTCCTGTATGTAATGGGTGGATTGTATCTCTCCTTGGTGCATAATGAAAAGCAATTTCTAGGG
>NW_009724570.1:289-41378 GCF_000703405.1 Apaloderma vittatum | reverse complement strand
GTCACCTCAGAGTTGTTCAAGGATTGATTGGAAGATCATCACAGTAATTCTTTTTGAAAACCAACACAGAAAAAAGCAACTTTAGTGTGTCACCTGGTAGTATATCAACCATGTGGAAACACTTGTTTTGGATCTTTCCAAATAAAAACATAAACTGCTTGTAACAGGTTGTTTAAAAGGGGGAAGGAAGTAGTTACAATGCAGATCAGAAAATTAATAGAGTTAAATTATTTCCCTTGGGAAGAAACAAAACACAATAATTAATGGTATGGAAACTACACTTAAAACCAGATTCTATTAATTATGGTTGTTTGCTTATGTTGCAATTTTCTTATAGATGTGGGCCCTTTCGCCAACTGTGTTTGCACTACTCAGTAAAAATCTGATGATCGTTCATGGCGACATAGCAGTTCATTTTCCTGCTGTCCAGTATGCAGTACTCTATACGTTATATTCACACTGTTCCAGGTATGAAGATTAATAATTCATCAATATTTTAAGAGCACTGGGATGGACTGATCTGAATATATTCTGTTATTGAAGGGATGAATTTAATTAGGCTATTACAATTAAGCTTTTGCCCAAACTTCCCTAATCAGTTTTTGCTTTCGTTAATTGCAGGGAGTCTGTATTTAAGCCAGGATATGCTTTCTTGGCTGAGAATTTGGCATTTTATTCAAAAGCAGATTAGAAGTCTTATGTTTGAATAGAGATAACTGAGGGAGAACTCTACTAACAGTAAATAAGGAAAGATTGTTTACCGTTTTGCTTACTGTGAGATCTAGGAGAGGTCACGAAATGTAAACGACGGACTTAAACACATTTTGTACCTTATGACTGCAAAATGGCAAAGTAAGGGAATATACTAGTTTAACTGCTACTCTGTACATTTCTTGAGTTTGATGTTTTCTCACTAAGCATTTGATACTAGCCACAGTTGAAACCAGGTTTCATGGGCTTCATGACTGATGTAAAGTTGTAGCTTTGTTCTGTTAGACCAGAGATTAAAAATACATAGGTTTTGACATAATGTAGTTACTGTGTGGGTGTGCGTTAACTCTTGCTGCTGGGTTTTATTAGTTGGTTGGTTTCGGGGTGTTTGTTGCTTCCCCTCCTCCTGTATACTTGAAGGAAGTATCATTAATTGCAGTGTGGTTTTATATCTTTTTTCTTGCCTTTTCAGGCACGACCATTTCATATCCAGTAGCCTTAGTTCTTCCTCTCCCTCTCTCTTTGATGGAGCAGTTATAAGTACTGTAACCACAGCAACAAAAAAACATTTCTCAACCATACTAAATCTTTTGGGGCTACTGCTTAAGAAGGATAACCTTACTCAAGATACCAGGTAACTAACATTTTCTTATTAATCAGAAGACCTTTTTTGTTTTCAGTAGAATGCCTTGATTCAGAAACCAGCATCATTTTCTTCTGTAAAACTCGGGATAAATTCAACTAGTCAAGTGGGGTTTTTTATTATTTTATTTTAGACATTCACAGTGAAATGCCCATGGAAAAATCTGCTCATTTTTACACATGAAAGAATTGAAATCATTGTAACTTCTACACAGTAAAAGCTGAGCTATTTAACTTTACTGAAGAAAGATTTCCTCTCTCTGAAAGTGCCCTTTTATGATACAATCTTGAGGTGTTACAAAAATTAGGGGTGTTTTAAATGTTACTAAACCCTTTATGAGTTACAGTATAATACTCATTTGTAACTTGAAGTAGTTCATGTAATATTGAAACATACATTTTGGTAACTGTCTAGGGTGGCTAATACTTCTGTTTTTTGAAGGAAACTACTTATGACGTGGGCTTTGGAAGTGGCTGTTCTGATGAAAAAATCAGAAACATATGCACCATTATTTTCTCTCCCATCTTTTCATAAGTTTTGTAAAGGACTTTTAGCAAACAGTAAGTTATCACATACTTTTACTTACAAACTGTCTTTTACTTGGCATAATTAAGTATGTCAGTGACCTTGTCATGTACCACTGATTGCTGTAACTGTACTGGTTGTTTACTTATAGGGATGCTTCTAGATTGTATTGCACAAAAACTTGCACTGTCCTTCTATAATTTTTCTCAATTGAATCCCTACTTTTTACTTATGCAAACAATTAATTTTATTAATGACCTGTGATTGTGAAATTAATCTGCCAAAAATGTTAGCTATGTGCCAAATCTGGTTTGTAAGACTGCATTTTATTTCACCAAAAGCAGTAAAACGATTCCATATTGTGATATATTGGTTTGGATTTCGAAACCTGGAAACAGAAATATGGGAACAAATGCTTTTAGTAGCGTAATACTAGCAAGAGCAATAAATTCCCAAGGCCAGCAGTTACTAAGTTTACCTTAGGTTTTTTTCTTACTGAAATACATTGTGTATAACACCAATATATGGAGTCCCTAGAAGGATTAGTCTGTCAGCTGTTGGAAAAGGCCCATCAGTAACATGTTGCACAAGTGACTTTTTGCTGCCAGACATTTACTTGTTACAATAAAACCAGCCAATGGAATCAAAAGTATTGCTTAAAGCCTGTGTCTCCTCCTACCAGCTATGCTATAAAAATAGCTTTAGATATTTTACCACAACCAAAGTAATGCATAAGTTACCTAATTCTAGCAAGAATAACTTCTTTTTTTTTTTTCTTTCCACTCCTTAATTCAGCCCTTCTGGAAGATGTGAACATTTGTCTTCAAGCATGTAGTAGCCTCCATGCCCTGTCTTCCTCCCTCCCAGATGACCTTTTACAAAGGTACTTGCACAGAATTCTGTATTGTTTGATTCTAATCATGCTGTTAATGTGAGTATTGCAACCTTTTTTCCTTTCTGGTTATTCAGATGTGTTGATGTGTGTCGTGTCCAGCTGTTACACAGCAGTGCTCGTGTAAGACAAAGTTTTGGAAAACTTCTGAAGTCAATTCCGTTAGATGTTGTGTTGAGGTAAGTTCTTCAGATCAACTTCAATATAGAGAATGGTTTAGTTACTTTCTTCAGTGGTGTTTACCTGAAAAATAATGCTGGTTGAATGTCATTGTGCCATCTTAATTTAAGCATCAAGTATCTTGCTATCTCTTCTACTTTGTTACAGGTTTAGGAAAAGTAAGTATTACCCAAGGTAATTAAAGAATTTTATAAACTATGCAGCACTTCTTGCATCAAATATGAATATTTGAAAGGTGGTCCAGAGCTTCAGCAACTTCATGTCCTGCAATTTGTCTGAAAGACCTGAACTCTTAAAGCACTTTGTGTTAATCCTGGAGAGTGTACTTATTTCCAGTCATTGCATATATGCATGTGTATGTGTGTAACTTTTTCTGCACAACTTGTTTTGATTTATTCAAGTGCATTATAGCATGCGATGTTTGTTTCCCTCCCCTCTGCTTCCTGCAGTAACCGTACCCACACAGAAATACAAGAAATTTCTTTGGCCTTAAGAAGTCACATGAGCAAAGCTCCAAGTAATACATTCCACCCCCAGGATTTCTCTGATGTCATTAGTTTTATTTTGTATGGAAATGTTCACCGAACTGGGTAAGAGCTTCTTTTAAAACTGAAATCCATGGATGTCAAATTTATAGTAAACAATGCCAAGCTATATTTAGTTTTGAATTTGTAATTATCTTTACAAATTACATTGCTTTACCTTAAATCACTTTTTACATGTTAAATATTGGTATGTATTTGTAAATGCACACCTTTTTGCATACGTTGCTACTTAGAAATAACCCTATGAGAGATTTGTTTGAGAGCAATAGGGAGCTGAAGAGTGTGCAGTGTAAACTTGTTAGCACGTGAACTTGTGTTTAACATACTGATCTTTTCTTTCAGGAAGGATAATTGGTTAGAAAGGTTGTTTTATAGCTGTCAAAGACTAGATAAGAGAGATCAACCAACCATCCCTCGTAATCTGTTGAAGACTGATGCTGTTCTTTGGCAATGGGCTGTTTGGGAAGCAGCTCAGTTTACTGTTCTTTCAAAGTTACGAACTCCTCTGGGTAGAGCCCAAGATACGTTTCAAACGATTGAAGGTAATGTAAAAAATCTAGTTTATTTTCTTTTTTGTGTGTGATTTTTTTTTTTTTTAAGATTGTGCAGCTAAAAACTTCCATGTCCAAGGCAAGACGCAATGGTGGCTTTATTGTTTGGTCATTAAAGATTTTAGTGTGTTTTTCACACATCAAGAAACGCATTGACGGAAGAGTGGTTGCATAATTACTATTTGCTCTTGAGATGTTTTACTTTAACATTGCTATGTCTTGACACGTTTAAATAAAATACTGTCTGGTAACTTTTTTTTTTTAATGTTTTGGTAAAATATGTAGGTATTATTAGGAGTCTTGCAGCCCATACCTTAAACCCTGACCAAGATGTTAGCCAGTGGACTACTGCAGACAATGACGAAGGACACAGCAGCAACCAGCTTAGGCTTGTTCTCCTTCTGCAGTATCTGGAGAACTTGGAGAAATTGATGTACAATGCTTATGAGGGATGTGCCAACGCTCTTACCTCTCCACCCAAGGTTTGTCTGTCTTAGAGTGCTGATGTTACTTGAAACTCTTTATTGAAGGATCATTGTTTTCAGGGTTGTTCAGGTCTTAACCGTGGAACTGCAGAACTTTTCAAAGTTTGAGGCTCTTAATTTGTGTGATTTTTGACTTTAGCTTACTCCTCGAGAGCATGTGAAAAGAGGATTTATTTCTGGAGTACCAGCTTGTAGAGTGATATAAATCAAGCAAGTTTGTAGTACCTCTAATTTGTATCAGTCACTTTTAGATAGTCAGCAGTCCGCTTGTAAAGTAATGCAATTATTTGATGCTTTAAATTGCTTTTTAAGGCATATAGTAATTATTTATCAGCTACATACCTTTTTCTAACTGCAAAATATGCTTCACTGTTCAAATGAGCTGCTTAATTACCAAACTTTGACATGACAGTAATAGTTAATTTATAGTCAGTTCATTTCAAAGTTTTTAGCTGGCCAGTGCACCTGGACATTTGCATGCTATGGATGATTTCAGATCATCTGCATTAATGAAATTAAAGATGTGGCATTTTACCTGTTTATTCATCTCAACTGGAGAAAAGAAACCGGTCCTGGCTTTGATTGTTGTAGACATTAAGTACTTGTATAACTATTTGGATTTATAGAAAAGAACAATGTTGTAAAACTTACCTTTTCTTTTGTTAAAGGTTATCAGGACATTCTTTTATACTAACCGTCAGACGTGCCAGGATTGGCTGACGCGGATTAGACTTTCCATCATGAGAGTTGGATTGCTGGCTGGCCAGCCTGCTGTGACAGTCAGGCATGGCTTTGATTTACTCACAGAAATGAAAACTAATAATACTATCACTCAGGTACTCTCTTTTCAAGCTCTGTAGACTATTGCAAAGATATTCCCACGATATTCTGAAAGAACTAAGTGGGACAATTGGTAGTTATTAAACCAACTGGTCTGAAAAAGATTGTTATTTAAAGCCATGTTAAGTCAACTCCTGTATTGACAGGCTTTTGTGATTAAGCAATAGGTTGGAGATTAGGATGTGCTGTGCACTTGTGGTCAAAGTGCTGTACAGAAAAGAGTGCTGCAGTTTGTTTGCAGCTTGAATTGTGTAATTTCTTTTTAAGCTGAAGGTTCTGTTTAAACCGTATGAAACTTCTGTTGTATTTGTGAGGCCTTCCCGAGCTTGTGGGTATGAGCAGGAGGGGAAGGTGTCCCGAGGGTGTCCTCCCTCTCTAAGTAACTAGCAGAGAAGTGCAGGAGTGGGATGAGTGGATAAAGTGCTTAAACCTACTTAAAAAGGTTTCTTCAGTACATGACTTGGTTTGCTTAAATATTTAAAAAAAGGAGGTTTGGTAGAATCATAGAATGTCCTAGGCTGGAAGGAACTTAGAGATCATTTTTAATCCAGCCTCCCTGTTGCCAGGGACACCACCTCCTGACTAGATCAGGCAACACATGGGGACCAAACGGGAATAGATACTAATTACTTCCTGCTGCTTTATGAATTCTGAAGCAGGTATAGGCACACGTAGGGATTGCCAGCTATTGGCATTCAGGCTGTGGATTCCCAGCACAGACTCTTCTCTTAGCTCCCCTGCTTTCCCAAAAGCAGCATGATGGATGGATACGCAGAGCACTTCACTTGTGGATGTGTATCATGAAATACTGCTTAACCATTTCCAAGTATGTAACAAGGTATATAGCTCTTTATTTATATGAGATTTGCTAAATAAAGGTTTTGATTTGATTTTAGGGAAATGAATTTGAAGTGACAATCATGATGCTGGTAGAAGCGTTATGTGAGCTTCACTGCCCTGAAGCTATTCAGGGTATTGCTGTCTGGTCTTCTGCTGTAGTTGGGAAGAGTCTTGCCTGGATCAATTCTGTAGCTCAACAAGCAGAAGGGCGGTAAGTTTTCTTGGATAGCTGGATGTTACAGACGGGAAATATTTTTTTTTTCCTTGTTATGTGTAGTTCTTCTTCTGACTCTTTTGTGGTGTGAATCAAGGCTACTGATGTAATTTCTGTGTCAAAGTCACTGTCTTTCAGAGATGCCTAATGCATCTGGCATTTTTAGCTATTTTAACTTATAGTCTTAACTAAATTGCCAGGAAATTAATATAAATACTGAGCTGCGTTGGTCTTAGTTTTACATACACAGCAATACTATTTTCACATTGTATTTAATTTGACATTGCAAAATGTTATAAATTTAAATGTTTTTTAATGACGTTTCTGACCGATGTCATCATCTGATTACCTGCCACAGTTTGCCAAGAGAGGTACTCAGAGGGAGATGCTTTGCAGTTTTAGTTCAGCTTTGAAAAAGTGGCTTCACCGCCTATTGAAGTAGAATCTTTGGCTGCAGATACAGATAAGTGGGTCAATGTTCCAGATAGGGTGTGCCTTCATTGTAATGTTTTCATCTCATTAAAGGAATGCACCCTTTCGTCTCTATGAAGTGAAGAAGGGACACCTTTCATTATTTACCTACCCAAACAAAACAAAACCCCCTAGGTTTTATATTCATAACTATTTTTTCCCTGTTTTTGTAAGATACTTTAATGTACAGCTTTTTAATACATGAGAAGTTTCTTAGAAATGTCAAATTTAAGGCGTGAATTGTTGCCCTAGTCCCAGTTTTACAATCGTCTATTAAACGGTAGGTAGTTAATCAATATTCGGCTTTACTCATTCAGGTAAGAAGTATGACAGTCAAATATAAAATTCATTTATCTTCTTCAGTCTGTGCGTGGTTTGAGGTTAGCATTAAAACCTGAATGGAAAAGCTTTCATACTACTCTGTAACCTGCAAATTCAGCTGGTAAACTTGTATTATACACTAAGCCCTTTCGTTTGCTGAAGGTGACACGTGAACTTTTTGAGTGTTGTTGTAAAGAAATGTTTAAGGTACAGTCTATTTACCAAAAAAAAAGAAAACTGTTTCTGTAAAATGCTGATTAAAATATTAAACAATTTAAGGTTTGAAAAAGCAACTGCGGAATACCAGGAGCACCTGTGCTCCATGACAGGAGTGGATTGCTGCATAACAGGCTTTGACAAAACTGTTCTCAAGTTGGCCAATTCCAACAGTGTGAATAATGCCAGCCCAAAGCATTCCTTGAATGGTCAGTATTTGCTGTTTTTCCTTTCTAAGAGAAATACAATTCTGTAACTCTATGTATGTAAATTAGAACATTCAGTGGTAGAGCCACTGATAGTGTCTAATTCTTAAATCTGAAAACCTGTTTCTGTCTGCAGTTAAACTGAACTATTGGAAACAGTATTATGTGTGGGTATGAGGGTTTGCAGTACTGAGGTCTAGCTGAGTGAAACTAAAAAGTAAATTTTTTTGTAATTTACTGATTTAATTTTGAAATATTTTAGATTATTGTACATTAAGACTTAGTGTTTATGACATAATGTATCATAAATGCAGTGGGTACTCAGATGGTTTTTAACTACTGTGGCTTAGTTGCAGCATTCTGTTTTATCTTTGAAAAGAGACCTTCTTTGTTCCTAATTTAGTTGTTCTGTTATCCTGTTTTGATGCTTCTTTACAGATATGGACTATTTTTTCCCAAAACCTCCTTTGAAAAAGCTGTATTTTTTTTTAAGAATAAAAGTATTTGTGAAGGAAGAATGCTGTAAATGTTATATGATTTTAATTATTTTTTAAAAATTAAGTGGTTTTCTTAACAAAAAACATAGAAATTACATTTGAGTAATAGAATTGCTATTTAAAAATATATAAGCATAAATATATATTGAAATATAGGTACTATTTTTTCATTTCCCAGGAGAAACTAGAAAAACTGTGCTCACCAAGCCAAGTGACTCTTCACCTGAAGTTATAAACTACTTGGGTAACAAAGCGTGTGAATGTTATATTTCCATTGCTGACTGGTCTGCTGTTCAGGAGTGGCAAAATATGGTCCATGACTTGAAGAAAAGCAATAGTAATACCTCAATCAATCTGAAAGCAGATTTTAACTACATAAAGTAAGGATATAATTAACTTATTCAACAGTACCTTGGAGTACAGTATCCTGGAACTGAAATACTGATGATCTTATGAGTTTTTAGAAACTGGATGTCATTGAAAAAGACGTGACGAGTTGTGTTCTTGGGAGGGGGAAAACTTGGCCATGCTGTTTGCAGCCATACAGATAGGTAAAGAGGTAACATCATTCTAGTTACTGTGCCTTTTGGACTACTGAGGTTTCTTAGTATTCGGGAAATACATAATTTCAGTGAAAGGTATAAGGTATCAAATTTATCCTGTTTCTGTTGACAGAAGATACACCTTTTGTACAATTTGAAATAGTAAAAAAATAAATGCCTGTCACTGGTACAGTTCTTTAAAAGTATTTTAATTCATATAAAAAGTATGTTAAGAAGGTCATTGTGGCTGCCTAAATTTCTTTTTTTAAAATGGAATTTAGAATTACTGTTTGTGCACTGATTTCCTACATGTTGATATCTGTCTGGTTCATGAAATTGTGAAGTTGAAATAGTCCATCAAGGTTTAAGGATCCTTTCTGTTTCGTTTGACAGCTTGATTGCTTTCCATCCCTGTAGTATTGCGGTAAACATCGTAAACGGCTTTTAGCAGAAATTTCTTGACTTGAAACTAAAAGCTTCCTTCTAGAAAGCTTTGAAATAAAACCTTGCAGATCGAGAAAGTGGACAACTTCTGTCAGAAGGGGTGATGCTTTTTCTTAGTGCAGTAACTCAGTGTTGTGCAGTTAATCCATTAGGAGAGTGCTTGTCATGGATGTGGAAATGTGTCATTTCTAAATGTCCATGTTTTTGTAAACTAAGCCCACTGTACTTCTGATAAACATCACAGGTGCTTGCTGTAGTATTGCAGAAGTCTGGTTATTTTGGCTGCTTTGAGTTAGTTTTCATCCAGACAATTCCTAGGAGTAAGATACTGTATCATCAGAAAAAATCCTGTGAAGAGTTCCTGAGGATGCACAGCAGCACTTTGACTTTTCTGCTCTTGAGCAGGCTGAAAAGAGACTGTAGTAATGAGGATTGAAATAATTCAGCAGAAAGAGGAGTCTCACATGCTGAATATTTTTTTTCTTTCTTCAGTGGATAGTAGCAAGAATATTCAGCCTTTGATTCTTCTGTATATGATTTTGAGCCATCAAGCCTCTTACCTTCTAGTGCTTTTTTTTATGTGTAGTTCTGTAAAAGTATATAATGCCCAAATTATTCCCTAATGTAGAAATTTTTTTTTTAAAAAAAGTTATATTTACTGCTTTAGGCTGTTAAGCGACACAATTTCGTATCATCTATGACCTGTGCAACATTTCAGTACTTCTGGAACTTGGTTTCGTGTGAACTGAAGATTTGAAAACATTTGTCTTAAGAAAATCTGACCCAAAATATACTTTTCTGTGCATGAGAGGGAGATTTGGGGTTTTCTTTCTTGGTTTTTAAACTCTTCTGAAGTCAACCTTTTTGTTCCTGGCTATAGTAGAAGAGTATTACATATAGCATGATGATAATATGAAAAGCTTCGTAGCTGGAGATGGTTTTTTCCTTTTACTTTGATACTACATTTATCCTTTTGGTGCAGTACTATTGCCTTTTATTGATCTGTGTGAAAATTGGGATTTTTGCTTAGAATTAATCGGAAGCTCTTTGTAGCATTTTGGGTTAGGCTTGAGTCTTTTTTGCTATATAAGATACGTAGCAACTGGAACGAAGGAAGCAATGTGGAAATAAAACTATAAACGTTGAATTGCAGGTCTCTGAGCAGCTTTGAGTCTGGACAACTTACTGAATGCACTGAACAACTAGAATTATTACCAGGAGAAAATATCAACCTACTTGCAGGGGGATCCAAAGAAAAAATAGGTATAAATGCATAAGTTAACATTACTTAAAATACAAAAGTAAATATTTTTTCATGTATCGATCTCTTTAAATGACAGACTGAAACTTCTGAATGTAGTTGGTTGTATTCAGTGGACTGTGACCTTTATGAATCTAGCTTCAAAATAATTGGCAGTGGCTATTCTAAATGTTGATAAAAGTGTGTTTTCTGGAGTTAACGTGTTCGTGAGTAACCTACCATCAGTTTCTAATACAAATATGCGTACGTATATACTATATATATAAAAATGTAAGGGGTTTTTCCCCCTAAGTTCCTTGCTGTCAAAAATGCATTCTCAGACAGTGACACTTGATAAAATATGGCAATTCTAGCTGGCTACAATCGTTTCATCTCCATGTAGACATGAAGAAGCTCCTTCCTAATATGCTAAGTCCGGATCCAAAAGAACTTCAAAAAGCCGTTGAAGTACAGCTCTTGAGAAGTTCGGTGTGTCTGGCAACGGCTGTAAACCACATAGACCAGGAGCAGAAGTGGCAGTCAATATCTGAGTAAGTTGAAATGTGCTATGAATGACTGTAATATGCTGTGAAAAGCTGTCCTAGGTTGTTAAATGTAACTTTAGTAAAAAGCATATTTTGCTTTGTACTTTAGCATTATGGTAGTTTGCTACCTGTTTTAGCTGTTACAAGCTTAGTGAGGAAAAATAAAATGATGTTTAGCTTGGAGATTATGTAGTTCTTTGAGTTGGAAAAGTACTGCTTCTTCTTGATTTAATAATAAAGTATCATACTGTAGCTTGTGCATGATACTACAGTTTTCTCATAATCTCTTTGAAGTTATGAAATTCGCTTTTTCTTAATTAATTTTTATATGACTGTTTACTTTTAAAGTCTGACTAACAAAAATAACTGTCCTGATTCTTTTATTTCAGAAATGTTATTAAGTACTTAAAGCAAACGTCACGGATCGCTATTGGACCTTTAAGACTTTCCACACTCACTGTGTCTCAGTCTTTACCAGTGTTGAGCACTCTTCAGTTGTATTGTTCTTCTGCTTTGGAAAACACTGTGTCCAACAGGCTGACATCAGAGGTGTGTCTCTGTGTTTAAATTTAAATCAGAGTAATGGCTTTCTCTGTCATGTCAAAAACTATTGAATATAGAACGTGTTTTGTGTTGTAAATCGTACTGTAAAAAGACCTCATTTAGTCTTCTAATGTGCCTTGACGCAAGCTTTTAAAATTTACTACTTTCTGCAGTTACAAATATAACTGCTTAAAATACTGCAAGTGTAATTGAAAAGTTGTATTGGTAGTTGCCATTTAGAGAACTATCTTCTCTAAATACATTGAAACACTAATTTCTACAACACACATGTAATTTACTTTAAAAGTAACTTTAAAATGTTTATCAAAAAAAAAAATCACTTCAGCAATTAAAACCTTAATGTCAAACTTCAACCAGCATGAACGATCTAATTCTAATTTCTAGTCATGTTGTACAGAAAACAATTCTGCTTGATTTTGAGCTATTCTTAGTGTTGTCCTCTTGAAATCAAACACGTCTTTCTAGAATTACATTTAGCAATTAAGAATGGCTACTAATACAAATAAGAATGTTTGCTCTGCATTAAAATGGATTTTGGTTGTAATAAATGAAAATATGTTTGAGTAAAATGTCATGTCTTAGGACAACTATGTAACTTCTGTACCTCTTTTAGGACTGTCTTATACCTCTCTTCAATGAGGCTTTGAGGTCCTGCAAACAACATGATGTGAGGCCATGGATGCATGCGCTGAGGTACACAGTGTACCAGAATCAATTACTGGAAAAACTTAAAGGTATATAAAGCTCTCATTTTAGTGTTATGAAAGGTAAATGCAGAATTTACCTTCTACCAAAAGCATCAGCTTAGTTAGATGAATTACGTTTTAAAAGCCAAGTTTTGATTATCTAGGTGTCTTGCTTTAACAGCCAGGGTTCTTGGTTACTACTGTAATGTAGACAGTGTTAAAAAACCCTTTTCCTGAAATGCTTAGCACTTAGCACTCTTTAATCACACCTCACTTGCTCATCTCCCATACTTAAACGCTTTTGCTTTTGAACACTTCAACACTATCAATACTGGGTCTGCAAAAACTGTCATGAAAGCCATTTAGATGTGCAGTACAGTAAGAAGTAGTGGGGAAAAAAGAAGTACCAGGAGACAAGTAGATTTCTTAGTTAAGAAGAATGCTTATAGTGAAAAAAATTGCTCTCTTGCTCAGTAGATAGCCTATGGATATTTTTTTTTTTTTTTTACGATATGGTATATAAATATTTTAGGCAGAAATTAAGTCATCTAAACTTCTGAAGGAGATGTTAGGAAATACAAAAGAGCTGAGCAGGTTTTTACTGATGGCCATGTGCAGAATGCATCAGGCAGAAAAACTGTATAACCCAGGTGCAATTATTGTTTGTTTAGTGATTTTATTTAAAATGTCTTGCTTTCTTCTTCAGAACCAACAGTCCCAATTAAAAGCCATCTAATGGAGCTGGGCTTAACAGCAGCAAAATTTGCACGGAAGCGAGGAAATATTGCTCTAGCCACACGGCTGCTTGCCCAATGCAGTGAAGTTCAGCTGGGAAAAACCACCACTGCACAAGACTTAGTTCAACACTTTAAAAAATTGTCTGCACCAGGTCAGATGGATGAAAAATGGGGTCCTGAACTTGATATTGAGAAAACAAAACTATTATACACAGCAGGTAAGTATTTGCTAATTATGTTGTAGGTACTTGAGCTTCTTGTCCTCATAAGCAAGCAAATTCCCCTGACCTTGCTGATACCTTAACAGGGCAGTGTCATTAGGAACTGACTTCATCCTATAACTATTGTCTTAATCTAAAAGAGTTTTCACAAGTCGTTTGTTTCATTTTGAACTTCAGAAGAGAATTTCCTAAAATTATATTGTTACAAGCTGTATCTGAACACGCTGAATTTCAGAAGAAATGTTGTGAATAAAGTTACCGCTCTGCTGAAGATATGTTTTTCATGGTATGCAGGTCAGTCAACACATGCCATGGAAATGCTGAGTTCTTGTGCCATATCCTTTTGCAAGTCTGCCAAAGCTGAATATGCTGTTGCTAAATCTATTCTCACACTGGCTAAGTGGATTCAAGCAGAATGGAAAGAGATCTCAGGACAGCTGAAACAAGTATATAGAGCTCGACAGCAGCAGAATCACAGTGGTCTGTCTACCTTGTCTAAAAACATATATAACTTGATTGATCTCCCAGCTGTTAATGCACTAGAAGAAGAATATCCTAGGATTGAAAGTGAATCTACAGGTAGATTTGTTCTCCTTATTTTTTTTTTTGTTAAGTTAGTTACTGATGACTCTACTGAGGGCTAGGACCAGTTATATTAATGAAGACTAAGGTGCTCATCACTTATGTATTTGTTGTACTAATAAACATATAAATAGTGTGTGTTTTGTGCAATAGGTAACTATACATGGTGAAGAAACCCAAGCACTTTAATATTGACATTTTGTATTGCTTTCACATTTTTCTCATTCAAGTGGTGGTGGCCTGAAGAACAAACTGAAATGCATTTATTTTGTATAAGGAAGATATAAAATTTTGTCATGCTTTTGTCTGCTCTCAGGTCCTGCATTTGCTAAAGTTTGAATGAGATCTTTGAGATTAAGCATTCACAAGATTTATGTTTTGAAGGCGCTCATAAATGTGAAAAGCAGTTACCTTAGGTTTTCTCATTATTTTTAATATCTACTTAATTTAATGATTTTTGTTGTTGCTACAAAATGTACTCTAGTTCTCAATTTTCAGCAGCCATTTCTTCAAATGTCAAGATAAAATTCTTTCTTTACTTGAACATGGATTTCATAAATGAACTTAGTTCCCTTGCACCGTCAGAACTTTTCTAGAGCTGTTAATGGATGTTAAGTAGTAAGGTGCTTTCTGACTTGATTGTGAAGAAAAAATATATACGGAAATAAACACAAACACACTGCCCTCCGTACTTTGTAAAAATCTGTTCTCTGAGGCATCTTGCTGTTTTGGAGATTGTGAGTTTCTTGCCTCAGTTCCATCTATTTGTGAAAGAGCAAACAGTCATAGAGTAAAGGCAGTGGTTGTTAGCAAATGAAAAACTGATCTTTGATTTGCAGTCAGTATCGGAACTGAAAAATAATTGCATTTGGATAATTTGACATTCTTAGGTACCAACTTGACCAAAAAAATACTTAAAATGTTTTGGTGTTATTTGCTGTGTTAAGAAAGTCAGAGGTAAGTTTTACATCATAATGTATTGCTCTCTTTCTCCATCACAGTCAATATTGGAGTTGGAGAACCTGACTTCATCTTGGGACAGCTGTATCACTTGTCTTCAGTACAGGCACCTGAAGTAGCCAAGTCTTGGGCAGCCCTGGCTAGCTGGGCTTATAGATGGGGCCGGAAAGTAGTTGATAATGCCAGGTAAATTCACCCTAATGTTTAAGTTTATATGACACAGTTTTCTTAGGGTAAACTCTAGCTTTGCATTTATGATTACTACTCTTTGTTCTGCAGTCACATGTGAGCAGAGAACTGCATATTCTTCTGCCTACTTACCTTCTGTAAAGTTTCAAGTTTGCTTTCTGTGATTTTATTTCTGAGATCAGGATGAAGGCTTCTTCCTTAAAGAAGTTTTATATATACGATCTTAATGAGTTCATAGCTCTGTAAACAGTAATATGTTGCCGATGAATAATTCGTTAAATGTTACAGTCAGGGAGAAGGTGTTCGTCTGCTGCCCCGGGAAAAATCTGAGGTTCAGAACTTGCTTCCAGACAACATTGCAGAGGAAGATAAAGAGAAAATCTATGGGATTCTTGGGCAGGCAGTGTGTCGTCCAGCTGGGATTCAAGTAAGTGTACATTTGCTTGCTTGAACAATGTTCAACTTCGGGGTGAACCTTATTTTTCCTCTACTTGTGACTCATTTACTCTTGTAAACATCTTAAAGTTAAAATTCAGACAATACAGGAGTTCTCTAAGAAACTATCTGTTTGTAAGTGGTAACACATCTGTTCTCTGGAGGGTGGTAAGGTGATCCTGTAGTGCAGTTGCATGAGTTCCACAGACAAAAACTGGACTAGGAACTAATACTGCTTGTAGAAATCATTGGGGTACTTAAGTCTGTTTTCTCTTGACTTGCATTTAGGATGAAGATATGACTCTGCAAATCACTGAAAATGAAGACAATGAAGAGGATGATATGGTGGATGTTATATGGCGTCAGTTACTAACAAGCTGTCCCTGGCTTTCAGATCTTGATGAACGTGCAACAGAAGGGTTAATTAAAGTGTGGAGGAAAGTTGTAGACAGGATATTCAGTCTCTATAAACTCTCCTGCAGTGCATACTTTACTTTTCTCAAGCTCAATGCTGGTCAGGTTAGTGTTTGTGCTGATGAGGAAATCCAGTTACAAACTTTTCTTAATGACGATATTAACTATATACTTAGCTTAAAGCACTGTTTCTTTCAAGGTTCCACTTGATGAAGATGATCCCAGGCTGCACTTAAGAAATACTTCTGAGCAAAGCACAGATGATGTTATTGTGATGGCAACACTAAGATTGTTACGATTGCTTGTGAAACATGCTGGTGAACTTAGGCAGTATCTAGAGCATGGGCTAGAAACTACACCTACTGCTCCTTGGAGGGGTATGTATTACCTAGTTGTTAAAATTAATTTTGACTCATTTTCTCTAAATACAAGAAGAAAGGTATTCATTGCACATTCATAACATTCTTATTTAAGTATGGTGGAAGGAGAGCCTGTCTCTTACAAAGTAATTTCATTAAAGATGTTCAAGCCTGCCATGTATTCTGTTCTTAGAATAGATTCAAGTAGCAAAACTTCCAATCCCCTCCTTTCCATGCTTTAAGATGTTGAATGGAGAAAGGAGATGTGGTTTATGAAGCATTATGCTATATTACCACCTTGCAAAAAAAAAAAAAAAAAAAAAAAAAGATGATTTTTTTAAAAGATTTATGTTATATCCCCCCCTTAAAAAAAAAAAAAAAAAAAAAAAGATGATTGGGTGTTTGTTTTCCACCCGCCCTGCTATGTTTTGAAATGCAGCTCTGGGTAAAGCCAGATGACTCCAAAGCAATTGTTTCACTGCACTACTGGTTCTGGTTGCTCAGGGAATTTCCCACAAAAGGTTATTGAGTTAAAGTGTGGAAGACTGCAGAAGAGGAGACCAACTGTTGCAAAATTGTACCTTATTTTTGAAACATCCAGTTAGGCTAACTTCAAGTCTTATTAATGTGTCTCTATTTTTGAAAAATGATATAACAGATACAGCGTGCAACACTCAATTCCTGGTGCTTGACTAAAGCACTTAGGTATTGCATCTGATGTTATCTGTTTTTGAATATTAGAAGAAAATAAGCTGTTGCTGGTGCCAGCATGCTTTTAGAAGTAAAATAGAATTCTGCATTGTTTGAAGTGAAATGAAATGGCCCATTTTCTGTTCTGCTTTGTAAAGGTATTATACCTCAACTTTTCTCCCGCCTGAATCACCCGGAGGTGTATGTTCGCCAGAGTATTTGCAACTTACTGTGTCGAGTGGCTCAAGATTCTCCCCATCTCATACTATATCCTGCAATAGTGGGTACCATTTCTCTTAGCAGTGAATCCCAGACTTCAGGTATGGAGGGAAAAGTGAATGTTCAAATATACTTTAGCTCATATATTTTTATATACTGGATAAAATGATGCCAAGGTGTTTTTTTTCAGTAACTGGTATTTTCTATTTTAACGATATTATGGGACCTCACTGATACCTTTAATTTGATTTAACAGTTCGACAAAGAATTTTTTTTAATTTACCTTCATCTTCTTTGCCAGTACTTAATGTCATATGGGGACCTGATGCTAAATGAAGTATTGAGTGATGTACCTTTCAAGGCTGGAACAGTGTAGCTAATACATTAATATCTGTTTTAAATTAGGAAACAAGCTGCCTTCTGCCATCCCTACTTTGCTAGGTAATATTCAAGGAGAAGAACTGTTGGGTGGCGAATGTGATGGAGGAAGCCCTCCAGCTTCTCAAGAAAGTAGTAAAGGTGACACAAAAGTTGGATTAAATGAAGATCAAGCAATGATGCAAGATTGTTACAGCAAAATTGTGGAGAAACTCTCTGCTGCAAATCCAACAATGGTATTGCAGGTTAGTAATTCAAATATATGTTACTTGTGCTCTTGTCCGAAATACAAAATACATAGTTTGTATGTCTTGTGGGTACACTGCTGGAAGTTTGATGTATTTTTGCTGTTAGACTGCCATCTTTCAAGTTGTTCATGTACAAAAATAAGTCTTAATACTTATACTCTTAAGTAAATGAATCTTTATTTTGTACAGGTTCAGATGCTAGTGGCTGAGCTGCGCAGAGTTACAGTTCTTTGGGATGAGCTTTGGTTGGGAGTCTTACTGCAGCAGCACATGTACGTCCTCAGAAGGATTCAGCAACTGGAAGATGAAGTTAAAAGGGTCCAAAACAACAACACTTTACGGAAGTACGTCTTCTTTGAATTATTCAAGTGATAATCCTAGCCAGTGTTTGTTCTTGGGGAAGCATACAGTCAAACTGATCAACAGTCTTGTGACTCCTGAATTCATGCTATCTTAGCTGGTTTTTTGTAAGCCATTGACCTTATTTCAAGCACCTTGTGATGCTACAGTGAGTACTCCAATCAAATGAGAAACAAGAACAATCTACCTGTGAATCCATGTTGAAATTTCCTTAATGATAATGATCCTATTGTTCTTCATTTCCAAGGTCTTTCTTACAAGTCAGATGAAATGAGGGCAAGCAGATTGAAGGGTGTGATCTGTTTGGAGCTTACTTTAAATACAGATATTTTGAATAAATGGAACATCTTAAGCTAGTTTTGGTTTTCAGTATTTAGCAAATTTTTTTTGTCTCCCTTACCTGAGATCTCCCATGAATGGAATTGTGGAAGAGGAAAGCCCTTCACTGGGCACCTGGCTAAGTTCACGAATGCCTCTTGAATTGTGTCATCAGGGCTGACATGGAGTGGGAGAACGGCATGATCTCAGTCTCTCTCTTCCCATTCTTTGTAGTGTGGTACATCCACAGGTAGTAATAGTAAAGAGCTCTTTCGTTAAAGGAAGTCAGTTGCTTAGAGTGGTTTGAGTTCGGAGCTTTTCCTCAGGATTGCCAGTGGTGAAGAACACAGTTAAATGTTTTAAGAAAATAAAAAAAGAAAATGTGTGGTTATCCTTGAAGACCTCATTTTAGAGAGGTAATAACTTATGTGCATTCTTTGATGTCTCAGTTGCAGTCTTATTTTAATACTCTGCTTATGAAATGACATAGTTTTATGGAATTAAGAGGAAATTTTGGTGTGGTCTATTTTTGATGTTTTCTTTTGTTTTAGAGAGGAGAAAATAGCAATCATGCGTGAAAAGCACACAGCTCTAATGAAGCCCATTGTATTTGCTTTGGAACATGTACGGAGCATCACTGCAGCTCCTGCAGAAACTCCTCATGAGAAATGGTTTCAGGATAACTATGGAGATGCAATTGGAAATGCACTAGAGAAACTTAAGAATCCTTTGAATCCTGCTAAACCCGGAAGCAGCTGGCTCCCATTTAAAGAGGTATTACATGCATGGACTAGGAGTACGATGTAGAGACTCTTGACACTTGCTGCACCATGTGCTTCACTCGCTCCTTAGTATTCTCTGAACATATCAAAATTGCAGCCTGAAACTGTGTGCTGTGCAGTGACCACAGAGGTGCTGGACGCTAAAGCACAGTAACATTTGCTTCTGTAACAAGTTGTACTGACTGTCCGTGTTACTGTTTTTCTAACCAAGGAAACTGTTTTTTCAAATCTTGTCTTCTGCTGTCTGAGATGCTGTCAGTTTTTGGGGTAGAGGGCTCTCTTGTTTTTAAACACTGTCTTTCTGAAACTCTATGCTCTTTGAGTTTAGCTGATTGAAATTTTAACAAGTGGTACTCTGGTTATCTAATCGTAGTCCTTGGGCCTTGTAGCAGTGTTCAAATGATCAACCCTTCCTAAAGAAACTTGATTTTCCAATTACGTGATCTTGTTTTAGTTTTTCAGTGCTCTGAGGAGAGACAAAATCTGTATTCACTTGCATATCCAGAGCCAAAATGGTGTTTTTTCAAGTCTCGCTAGACAAAACCTAGATTTTACACACAGATGAACTTTTTTTTGGTAGTTCCCCTTCTGCTTTGCAGAACAAACAAGCATGCACATACATGAACAGGAGGTTGCTGAATGTTGCTGCCTTTGCCCACAGCTCAAATATTTATAAATCCAGGAGCAAACCTCGTGAGGAGTTTGATTTGTTGTGACTTTGGTGCTTATCACCAGGCAGGGTATATATGCTGTAAATGGATTAGTAGGGTGGCGAGGATGAAAGGTAATTTAAGAACAATCTTCCTACTTTCTGGAAGATGACCACCATTTAAGTCTGTTTGGTTTGGTGATGCTTTGTTTTTTTTATAAATACTGTTAAGGTGAACCTCAACCTAAACCAAAAAATTTCTTTGGAATAGGTTATGCTAAGTTTGCAACAAAGAGCACAGAAACGTGCTAGTTACCTTTTACGACTTGAAGAAATCAGTCCTTGGTTGGCTGCCATGATGAACACTGAAATAGCCCTACCTGGAGAAGTATCTACCAGAGACACAGTCACAATTCATAGTGTGGGCAGCACCATCACAATCCTGCCAACCAAAACCAAACCTAAAAAGCTGCTTTTCCTGGGTTCAGATGGGAAAAACTATCCCTACCTGTTCAAAGGTAAGAAATGAAGTTTTCTTGTACAAGTTACTGTCTCTTGTTACGAATTAGACTGTATTAGTAAGGTGCATGGTGGCAACTTTTTTATCTGCCTTCATGATACAGAATTCTTTTGTTTGGAGCATCTGCTCCCTCTCTTCCCCACCTCCCACTTCACCATAGATTTTCAAGGAATTTTGCCATGTAAAGCTGAAAGTCAGGGATGTTTCAGATCCCTTCTTTTATAAAAGCTGCATCAGAAACGGCGTTCTGTTTGCATACTGATAGGATTTGCTGGCTGCACTTCTGTCAAAGCTTAAGGTTAGCACCTAGAAACAACTTCAGAGACTTCATGGCTTCCCTGAAAGGGAAAGACCTATTTGTTACGTAGGAACTGTTGTGTGCCTTGCTTGCAGAGAGTTGTCAAACTCATGATTCTGGTAGGTAAAATGCTGTGTAAAAATGTAGATTTGAGCTGAACAACTCATCCTTAATCTGCATGATTTATAAAGCTGTTCATAGTCTGTTGAAACAAAGTAGGATTTCAAAAAATGCTGAATCCTGGGCTTCAAGAAACTAAATTTTAGTCTAGAAACTAAATTTTAAATAAAATAAATTTTTCACAGGTTTGGAAGACTTGCATCTAGACGAAAGAATCATGCAATTCTTATCAATTGTGAACACAATGTTTGCTACTATTAACCGCCAAGAGACACCGAGGTTCCACGCGAGACACTACTCGGTGACACCTCTGGGAACAAGATCGGGCTTGATCCAGTGGGTGGATGGAGCTACGCCTTTGTTTGGTCTTTACAAGCGCTGGCAACAGCGAGAAGCTGCTTTACAAGCACAAAAGGTAATAACTATATTTTATGCCAGCTAGAAGTTTGGAAGGGAAACGCTCTGTTTTGGTTTGCCGTTCTAAATAACATGATCTTAAAAGGATTTTGTTTTGTTCGTAATAATGCAGAATAGTTCTGTGTATTTTTATCTCTTGATTTCATCAGATGTCAGTAGAATTGCATATATGTATTTACATGTATTTTGCTGTGTAACAAATAAGAATATTACGGCACAATAATTCAAGGACAACTTGAATTATTTTGAACAAATAGGGTTAAATTATTATAGCTCCGTTTCACTTTAAATACAATTTTTACAGTTGTGTTCTTGAAATTTACCTTGGTAAGAGTGGAGTTAGACGAAAACAATGTGTAATCAATATATTCAGGCTTTTTTAACTGTTGAATTTTGAAAGAATACTCTGAGCTCTGGAAGTAGAGGAGTTTGTTTCTTATTTCGTTCTCACTAAAAATTAATTTGGGATGCTTCTTTGTGGCAATGAGTTGCAATACATAAACTACCATTTTTACCTCTCCTAGGCTCAGGACTCTTACCAGACTCCTCAGAATCCAGGAATAGTGCCTAGACCCAGTGAACTTTACTACAGTAAAATTGGACCCGCTTTAAAGGCGGTCGGGCTTAGTCTTGATGTATCACGTCGTGACTGGCCCTTGAACGTCATGAGGGCTGTTCTAGAAGAACTGATGGAAGCAACTCCCCCAAATCTCCTAGCTAAGGAGCTCTGGTCATCATGTACTACACCAGATGAATGGTGGAGAGTTACACAGGTGAGTTACAACAAATACATTTTCCCTCTGAAAGTCTGTGTTTTTAATGGGAAGAGGGACAACTAATGCCTGGGGTGTGTTTGAGCAATGGTACTCGTGAGTTAGGTGAGCTAGCACTGCTGGAATTTCATGTAACAGGAAATGTTGGCAGTTGTACTGTCTGGAATAAAAAAATGGGTGTAGACCTGACTCTACATTATTATATTAGACTTATCAGCCTAGGATGTGAAAACTCTTGTAAAATATCATCAGACAACACATAGAAAACAGCTTGGAATAAATTTGTTTTGATTTCTCTTACACTTAAAATAATGTTTTAAGATGGTAGTCAGTCCAATGTGTTGGCAGAGGATTCCCACAAATAATTTTTTCCTGAAACTCTCTTTAAAGTCGTATGCAAGATCCACTGCAGTTATGTCCATGGTTGGCTACATCATTGGTCTTGGAGACAGACATCTGGATAATGTTCTTATAGATATGACTACAGGAGAAGTTGTCCACATAGATTATAATGTTTGCTTTGAAAAAGGTAATTTAAAAAATGCTATATGTTATTCAAATACAAGGTTTCCCTTCTTGGTAATTAAAAGAAACAACTTAAATTTTTATCTTAAAGGAAAAAGCCTTAGGGTACCAGAGAAGGTTCCATTCCGGATGACACATAATATTGAAACAGCACTTGGAGTAACAGGAGTAGAAGGGGTTTTCAGGCTTTCTTGTGAACAGGTAAGTTAGCAAAGTTGCAAAAACCTGAGGGCTGTCATTGCCATCTTAGAACTTTTCTGTTAAACATTCTGCCATTGATTTATAAAGCCTTCACCTTCTCTGCTGTGATTTTTATTCGGACTTATCTTAGATACATCTTGTAGTAGGTGTTCAAGAAATGTGAGAATGTCAGATAAATACATATATAAGTAGTGGTACAACTTCAGTTGGGGGGGGAAAAGAGGAACTTGCAGCTCTAGATGTAAAATGTTATGTTTTTCCTGAAGTGTTTTTTTGTGAAGTTTTGCTTACCCTTTTTCCTCAGGACTTGTCCTTTACCAACATGACAGATACTGTTTTAACAAGAAAAATGTTCTGAACAGAGGAGTTTGTGTGGAAGGCTAGGATGCAATATTTAGTTTTTGTGATGTTATTACAGGCTGGCTGCATTTGTACATAGAGTGGTGTTCCTCCTGTATTTGTAGTGGTTAGGGATATGTTCTGGATTTCTGTATCCACTCAAGCACTGGATTTTGCACCTAAATGCAAGGATACAAGGATAAGGCGAGATCAGAATGAGTCTGTTTTAAAATATGATGCAGGTCCTTCATATTATGCGGCGTGGGAGAGAGACTTTGCTTACGTTGCTGGAAGCTTTTGTTTATGATCCTCTGGTGGACTGGACAGCGGGAGGGGAAGCAGGATTTGCTGGAGCTGTCTATGGTGGTGGTGGCCAGCAGGCTGAAAACAAACAAAGCAAAAGAGAAATGGAAAGAGATATTACTCGTAGTCTCTTTTCTTCAAGAGTGGCTGAGATAAAGGTGAGTTTACTACAGTAATTTTCAGTTTATAACCAAAGTAGGCCCTGTGCCTTCACTTCATTTATTGCCTTTTTGGGAGGGTGGGGGTGGAAGAGATGCTAATTTATTTAGTAGTAGGAGGTACTTCTAGGTGGTTAACATCATTGAAGGTTTACATGCTGCTACATATTACTTTACCTGTTTGAATTAAGTTCAGTTCTCTGACATCTGTGTCTTGGTTACAGGTTAACTGGTTTAAGAACAGAGATGAAATGCTTGCTGTGCTGCCGAAGTTGGACAGTAGTTTAGAAGAGTATCTGAAGCTGCAAGAGCAGTTGACAGATGTAGAAAAGCTGCAAGGAAAACTGCTGGAGGAGATAGAATTTCTGGAAGGTGCAGAAGGAGTGGATCATCCCTCCCACACACTTCAGCACAGGTACAGAAGAGCCAGGAATTCTGTCAGGAATCTCACAGCTCAATAGGGTTGGTGTAGTAGTGTACTTAAAAATGTTAGAACTGTATATATGAAAGAGATTAATAGCTGAGTAAAAGCTGTTCTTTCAGTAAGCAAGTCACTTCCTGGACAGAAGAATTATTGAAACTGTTTTCCTACTGAATAGTCTTAGCTATATCATGTGTCTTACTCCATCAGTATAACCATCAGTATAACCTATAATATATAACAATGGTATGTGTTCCACACTTGACCCTCAGGGCAGGAGACAGATTGTGCTGAATGTGGTGTCCCATCAGATTAATCCACATAGTGCAGCTGTGGACGATAAATAGCACAAAAATATTTTCATTCAAGTGTTTTAACTTGTTTTTCAAGTTTATTTGAAATTGATCAAGGATTTCAGAATTGCATGAATATGCACATGCGTTTGTTATTTTGTAGGAAAACAGAATTAATTATTAAGACAACAATGGTGAAGTGTTGTGTAATATATTAATTTTCTGATCAGTAAGGTAGTTGTATTGTTCAGTATAGTTTTGTATTAGGTATAGTAAAGTATTTTTTTTGTAGTGCTTACTTGATTCTGTTGCTTCAATAATTCAGGTATTCTGAGCACACACAGTTGCAGTCTCAACAAAGAGCTGTCCAGGAAGCAATCCAGGTGAAGCTGAATGAGTTTGAGCAGTGGATAACTCATTATCAAACTGCTTTCACTAATTTAGAGGCAACGCAACTTGCAAGTCTTCTTCAAGAAATAAGCACACAAATGGACCTAGGTATTTATGGGGTTTTTTTTCAATGGTTTGAAAATAGAGTTTAACATCAGGAGGCATTATGAGTATCCTCTAACTTAAAATCAAGAACCTGTATATAATTAAAAAAAGAAAGGGCATTCTTCAAAGGGTGATTTAGAGCACTTAAGGTTTCTGTGCCAAGCTGTCTGAAGGAACTTGTCTGTCTTTACCCTAGCTGGGCATAAAATTCTTCTCTTAGTTTGTGCTCAAAGTTCTCAATACGAATTCTTCATGCCTCTGTTATCGCAAGTAAAAGAGTGGTTTTGAAGTGATGTTAGCATGCAGTGTTTGTACGCTATGAGCTATGTGTGCTTCAGAGATGGGCCTTAATTTTTAAACACCTCTCTTAACAGGTCCTCCGAGTTACGTCCCAGCAACGGCGTTTCTGCAGAACGCAGGCCAGGCACATCTAATCAGTCAGTGTGAGCAACTCGAAGGAGAAGTTGGTGCTCTTCTCCAGCAGAGGAGATCTGTGTTACGTGGTTGCCTTGAACAATTGCACAACTATGCAACAGTAGCTCTTCAGTATCCAAAAGCTGTGTTTCAGAAGCACCGAATAGAGCAGTGGAAAACCTGGATGGAAGAACTAATTTGCAACATGACAATAGAGCGCTGTCAGGACATCTTTAGAAAGTAAGTTGACAAAATAATGGATTGTTTGAAAACTTAATTTTCAACCTGCTTCGGGATTTTAGTTTTCTTATTGAGTAGGTTTGTGAGGACTGGTTTAATTATAAAGTGAGATGTGGTTAAGTTGTAATTCTAGAAGTTTGGGGAAAGAGATGGAAGAACTGCTTTATAAGTACTGTTCCATAGTTTAATCTGTGTGCTGCAAAAAGAAAACCGAGTAATGTTGTCATGTAATGAATAAATAAAGAACCATGTTTGTGCCTTTAGAGTAGTGATATTTAGGGTTTTCAGAAACTTCTAGTATTTAAAAATCACTTAAATCAACTAAAGATTTGAGGTTTTTCTTAAGGCAGATTTTCAAATTTTTTTTTCTTCTCAAGTCATGCCATTTCAGCATTATTATTGCTTGGCTTGCAAGATTTAAACTGTATTCAGGATTTACACTGATATGTGTTTTGTTATTTCTTCTGTTCATTCTTTGCCTCAAGAACTGCTGATTGTCTTTTGTCCTCGCAAATAGCTATGAAATATGGTGCATTCTGAGACTTTCATAAAATGTCATTAGGATAGCCATCAATCGCTGTGGTATTTGTTGTTGGTATGGAGTAGGTGATGTGGGAACTGTTCAAATGTAGAGTGTTTTTCCCACCCACAGAGCAGAATGCAATCTGCTAGCACCTGAGAAGGGACAGTTTTGTCATTGTACTTCTCCTTTACAGGTATGAAATGCAGTACGCTCCTCAGCCACCTCCGAGTATGTGTCAGTTCATAACTGCTACAGAAATGACTTTACAGCGCTATGCAGCAGATATCAATAACAGACTTATCAGGCAGGTGGAGCGTTTGAAACAGGAGGCGGTTACTGTACCTGTTTGTGAGGAGCAGCTGAAAGAAATTGAACGTTGCATCAAAGTTTTCCTTCATGAAAATGGAGAGGAGGGTTCACTGAGCTTAGCAAGTGTTATCATCTCTGCTCTGTGTGCGCTGACAAGGTGAGTGCCCGTTATGAAATCTTTTTGTATGTGCTTGTGTTGGAGACCACAAAAAAGGAATATTTGAGTGACATAATGATGTAGGGAACACGCTAGCAGGCACATTGTCTAACTGATTGTTGTAACGCATCCAGGCGAAATCTGATGATGGAAGGTGCAGCATCTAGTGCTGGAGAGCAACTGGTTGATTTGACTTCAAGAGATGGAGCCTGGTTCTTGGAGGAACTTTGCAGCATGAGTGGGAATGTTACATGCCTTGTGCAGCTGCTGAAGCAGTGTCATCTTGTACCCCAGGACTTAGATATTCCTAACCCCATTGAAGCATCAGAAGCTGTTCATTTAGCAAATGGAGTATATATCTCACTTCAGGTGATACTTACTTTTATGTTACTTTTTCTTTCCTCATTCCCAACCTTCTAAGGGTTCGGCTAAGCCATTGTTAACAGCTTCATCCTTAAACAGCTAAATGTTTGTTTATGAAGCTGCTGAGATTTTTGTGTTGGACCTCAGTCTTGGTATTTGTCTGAGCTGAACAGACATTTGCTACTGCCATCTATGTTTTTATTGGTTGAAAGAAACCACTCAGATCTATACGTGACAAATGGTAAAAACTGCTGTCAAATAAGAAATCATGAGAAAGAAGTTAGTATCAGTTTTATAGACACCATTTTTTCTACCGCAGGGTGGTATAACACTAAAATGAGAAAGATGTTGCATATGATACTTCTTGAGAGGGGGGAATTTCTTACATTTTCACGCTTACTTTCCAACAGGAGTTGAACTCAAATTTCCGACAGATCATTTTTCCTGAAGCACTTAGGTGCTTAATGAAAGGAGAGTATACTTTAGAGAGTATGCTCCATGAATTAGATAATCTTATTGAACAAACGACTGATGGAGTCCCTTTGCAAACTTTGGTTGAATCTCTTCAAGCCTACTTACGAAATGCCGCTATGGGACTGGAGGAAGAAACACATAGTCATTACATTGATGTTGCAAGGTAAGTCACTTTTTTTTTCAGTTCAAGTATGAGAGAATGGAGACTACAGAAGATAAATTTGTCTACATTTTTATTATTTGTTTGATGTACAGGCTTGCCCCAGACTACCCTTAAGAAGAGTGCAGTGTCTAAAGCACACACATTTTGTCTCTGTGTTTAATCTCTTGTGCGCGTAGAAATACAGAGCGATGGCAATTTACATGTATTTTCCAAAACGTGTAATTGTGATTTTGTGTTTGAAGTTGAGGGATGCCAAAAATAGGAACTTGGTCCGTTAGTTTGTGGGAGGAATCTATGAAATGGAGCACTTGTAACCATGGCACTCCTTGTCAGGAGGTTTGATGAGCAGCTTTTGCATAGTAAAGAAGTGACTTGATTAGAAAACGAAAACACCAGCAAACAAAACCCCAGCCAGACAAAAACGCTTGTGTATCTTGTAATGCGGGACAGTACCATTCTGGGGAAGTGCTTGGCAGACAGCTGAGCCAATTCAGAAGCCGCCACGTAGAAGCGATCTTGCTGCTTCTCCTGAGCCAGTTATGGTGGCTCCATCTGTGGTACAGTGAAAGCTGCACTATCAGTTGAAAACAGTTTACTTCTTCCTGGCTTACCCACTGGCAGGCCTGCTTAGCCTGTTAGTTGAGGGTCAAAAATGATACAAGGCAGGGAGATGACAAGACCACCCTTTCAGGAGCGACAAGCTGTTAAACCATCTCAGCCATAACCCGGGATCTCATCCTTCACCTTTTTACCCCGTACTCCAGTCAGTCAGTTACATACGTGTGTATAGAACCAGGCCTCGTTTTTTAAGGAGGGAAAGGCGATATTTACATCACTTAATATTAGTAACTGTTTTTACCGTGCACAGTCTGTATCCTCTACATGTATTTTAGGTTAGCTTTGTAGCTGGTCCTTTAATACAATCCTATCTTACATGAGCTGTTGCTATGAGACCGGCATTAGAATTTGTGTGATAAGTGAGGTGAGGGGGTATGAAGAGCCTGTAAAATGTTCACCTTGTTCAGATGCAACTTGATTTCGATCTATTCTAGATGTGGGATCAAGTGGTTGAAGAAAATCCTGTTTATTTCTTGTAGACTAAGCAAAATCATGTAAACTTTTTTTTTTTAAGAGTACTTCATGCTCAGTATGGTGAATTGATTCAGCCAAGAAATGGTTCAGTTGATGAAACTCCCAAAATGTCAGCAGGCCAGATGCTTTTAGTAGCCTTTGATGGAATGTTTGCTCAAGTGGAAACTGCATTTGGTTTATTGATTGAAAAGGTATGGATTTGTTCTTTTCAGAGTACTCTTTGAGTAAGGAATATGAAAGTCTATGAAAACAAACCTGATTTATTCCTTTTATGTTGCTCAGCTAAACAAGATGGAAATACCTGTTGCTTGGCGTAAGATTGACATAATTAGGGAAGCCCGCAGCACCCAAGTTAACTTCTTCGATGATGACAATAATCGACAAGTTCTAGAGGAAATTTTCTTTCTGAAGAGACTTCAAACAATTAAAGAATTTTTCAGGCTATGTGGTACCTTTTCTAAAACATTGTCAGGTAAATAAATGTTACTGAATATTCAATATCACTTTATCCGCTTCACATCCCATGTCCTTTTGAGAGGAATGTGAAATGGTCACTCTTACATACCTTTCCTTAACTTACTTTTCATAATAGGGCAAGCATGCAGAAATGAAAAATTAATTCCTGTAATCTTGCTGTTTATAAGCCAGATAATACTTTTCTAGACACAACAAATGTTTATAACAGAAAATACCATTTCTTTCCTCTAAAAGGAATCAGTTCACTTGAAGATCAGAATGCAGTAAATGGACCTGTTCAAATTGTCAATGTGAAAACCCTGTACAGAAACTCTTGTTTTAGCGAAGACCAAATGGCCAAACCAATCAAGGCTTTCACAGCTGACTTTGTGAGACAGCTTTTAATTGGCCTTCCAAATCAAGCTTTGGGACTTACTCTGTGCAGTTTCATCAGTGCTTTGGGTGTCGATATCATCGCTCAGGTGGAGGCTAAAGACTTTGGAGCAGAAAGCAAAGTTTCTGTGGACGACCTGTGCAAGAAAGCTGTGGAGCACAACATCCAAATTGGCAGATTCTCACAGTTGGTCATGAACAGGGCAACAGTATTAGCTAGTTCGTATGATACAGCCTGGAAGAAGCATGATCTAGTGCGCAGGCTTGAAACCAGTATTTCTTCTTGCAAGACCAGTCTTCAGAGAGTACAGTTGCATATTGCCATGTTCCAGGTAAGACCACAAGGCATCGTGTTGCTCTCAAATTGTGTCTGTAGAAAGTGTTTCATAGACTGTGTCTGAGGACAAGAACAACTTTATATGTTGTTGAATGAGCCCTCGAGTCTTTTAATAGACTTGAAAATACGTTTTGGCTTAAAATTATTCTGTAAATGTATATGGGAAAAAAAAATCACAGTTGGCTTCTCTTGCAGACTAGCTGCTTTATATGACGGAAATGTGGCAACATGTAAATTCTTTTTTGAGGTGATACATGTTTTTCAATAACCATTAAATTGCTTATTAGAAGAGTTATTCCCTGGCTTTCTTACTAGCTGTGTTGTCCCAGTTTCCCCCTTTTTTCAAACAGACTATGATTTTAAGGAAGGAGATTGCTTAAAACAGAGAGCATGCATTGTTGAATGCTATCTTGTACCTTTCCTTCCAAGTTTTAATTCATTAACTGTCGCTTTGTTATGCTGTTTGCCTCATGAAAGAATGCTAATAGCAGCAGTTTCAATCCTGAAAATGTTGTTCTGAGCCTTTAGATAAATGCTACTGTGTACCTTAAACTATATGCTGGTATTCAGTTGTAGTGTAGCATCACTGATCTTCATTTTGTAGTAATTTGTAGGTCTAGGGTAAAGACTTTCTCCATATAGGTTAATAAAGGATTTCATAGACTGGTAAGCAAAATTATTTTGGTTTTAATGCATCACCAGTGAATTGTTTCTGAATGGTAATGGGTTTGCCTGTAGATTGAGGATATGTGTGTAAAACACTTATACTTAATTAGTGACTGATTAATGGTATTAATATCCAAGCCAGCAAAACATAGTTTACAACTACTTTAACAGTTTAACACTCTCTAGTAATTTAGAACGTTTAAGTATGTCAGTATTGTCTGACACTTAGTCCTTTTAAAATGCTGTTAGTTACAAAGTTCCCAGAGTACTAGAATCGGTGTCTGTGAAGCAGAGTATTTTGTGCTGAACTGCTGATAATCAAGTGCTCCCATTATTTTCTTAAAGTGGCAGCATGAAGATCTCCTCATCAGTCGCCCACAAGCTATTTCTGTAACTCCTCCACCTCGTTCTGCAATTCTTGCCAGCATGAAAAAGAAACTTCACACTCTCAGTCAGATTGAAGCTTCAATTGCAACGGTCCAGGTACTACTATTTTGGGGAGGTTTGTTCAGCAGCCTGTTGGAATGTGACTCTAGCACAACCGGCAGAATTATCTGCCACCTCCGGATTATGTTATCGCTATCAAAGCACAAATTTAGTGGTACTATCATTGATCTCTTTCAGTCTATCTGATATATACTGTTATATTGTTTGATTTAGCTGTCCCATACAAAATATTCTTTTTAAAATGCTAATAAATTTGTTTTATGAGCAAAAATACAGATATGTTAAAGTACCTTTCCTTCTGGAGGCTGATCATGTGCTCATGTCTGATGTAGATCATCCTTAACTGCCAGAAGCTTTCTTTGTAGATCTGGGCAAATCAATCATTTTGTGTGTTAAGGTTTCTGTGTGCTGTGGCTTGGCTCAGCTTTTTAGACTTTTGGGTATCAATAATATAGAATATTTAATTGTTTAAAATGAATACTTTGTGATATTTTAATTTCCTTTTTAGTTGTGAAGGTACTGTTTGTAATTATAATTCAGGACTCTCATTTTTAGTCTAGAAATGTGATCACTTTCCCCCTCTGCCCCGGTGGGTTAAAATCTAAATAGGTGACTATTTCCTAAACAATCAAATCCAGTTGTGATGTGTGCTCAAAATAAACCTTTGAACAGCATAGGCTAACATTTGTCAATCATGAATTCTCTTATATATATATAGGTGTAAGATTGTGTCTGCATGTGTATTATGTCTTAGTTTTTTTAAAAGTTAGGTGGTTAGACTTAAGATGATGTATATCAGTCTGGATTAGCTATATCTATGGTTTTCTTTTCTTCCTCAATGCAGGAGAAACTAGCGGCACTTGAAGCAAGTATTGAGCAGCGTTTAAAATGGGCAGGAGGTGCTAATCCTGCACTGGCACCAGTCTTGCAAGATTTTGATGCCACTATTGCTGAAAGAAGAAACCTCGTACTGAAAGAAAGTCAAAGAGCAAGTCAGGTACTGTACATAACACTAGTACTAGTGACTTGGTGTGTTCAGTCTTCATCTCAAAGTTGAGATTTATATAGAAGATATTTTTCCTCCTCAGCAGCTAAAGAGCAAAGTAGATAACAAAATGCTTCTGGGAATCCTGCTGTAAAAGCAGGATGAATAATCTCTGAGAGAATTGCTGCAGGGTCGGATGACCCTGAAGTGTGACTGCTACTGTAACAGAGTAGCTCTACTGTTGTATTTAAAATCCTCCCTTCTAAGGACATGGAACAAATGCACTTTGTTTAATAGAGAGTTTAACTGGAATAAAGTTTCTCACTCTTGCTTTGTTTTTCAGGTAACTTTCCTCTGCAGTAATATTATTCATTTTGAAAGTTTACGTACTAGAACAGCAGAAGCCTTAAATCTTGATGCTGCATTATTTGAACTTCTCAAACGCTGTCAACAAATGTGCTCGTTTGCATCACAGTTCAACAGTTCAGTGTCCGAACTGGAGCTTCGCCTGCTTCAGAGAGTGGTAAGTCAAGGTCAAAGCAAAATACGTAATATGATATAGAACTGCTGTAATGAGTTCTCAATTTTGTCTTTCGTTCTGCGTTTATGTTATGTGTATCTTATAGAGTCATGGATCATAGAGTTTATTCCATCAGCTACTAAACACTTGGCAGTAGCATCTACACAGTAATTGAGTTTTATCTCTGGATACAGACTCAAAAAATGTTTGTTATTTTTAGGGCACTGGTCTTGAACATCCTATTGGCAGCTCTGAATGGCTTCACTCAGCTCACAAGCAGCTGACCCAGGAAATATCTACACAGAGAACAGTACAAACAGAAAGAGAGCAGCAAATAGAAGCAGTTTGTGAAACGATTCAGAATCTGGTGGATACTATTAAAACTGTGCTGACAGGTCATAACAGACAACTTGGAGATGTCAAACATCTGCTGAAAGCTATGGCAAAGGTATGCCTGAAACCGTTAGATTTATTCCTCAAACTCATGTCAGTATAGTTTAAGAAAAATACCACTTGTAACTATGTGCTTCTTGAAGTGTCTGGAAGCAGTGAAATGTATTCATGCTTGTGGAGTTTGAGAGATAAAATAAATTTCATCTCTAAGAATTCCTAAAGCTTTATTTCAAGAGTTAGGCTGATCAGGTTTAAGTTGAATTAAACCTTTTCTCTCATTTGGTTGAAACATTTTCTTTGTTTACAAATACTCTTTGTTTTTAATCAGTAAAACATTTTATCTTTTTCAAATTAATTTTTTTGAAATGTAACTAGTGGATATTATGATTATTTGTAGTCAAATAACAAACTGAGGGGCTGAAAAGGCTAGGAAATGCTCAACTTTATTGCCTTAGCCGAAGTATAGCAAATAGTTACCCTTTTTAACATCTTTGTTACAGGATGAAGAAGCAGCTTTGGCAGACGGCGAAGATGTTCCCTACGAGAATAGTGTTAGGCAGTTCCTGGGTGAATATAAATCATGGCAAGATAATATTCAGACAGTTTTGTTTACATTAGTTCAGGTTATGGGTCAAGTCCGCAGTCAGGAACACGTTGAAATGCTGCAGGAAATAACTCCCACCTTGAAAGAACTAAAAACTCAGAGCCAAAGGTAAGAAAGTCACCTTGTAGATGAGGGCATTTTGCTTACCTGCTTGTATGTGACAGGAACTGGCTTGGTGGTTGTCTTAGAAGGCAGCAATCTTTTTGCAAAATTTGACTTTCTGAGTTTTCAAGTAGTTATATGAATATTTATCAACTTCGTTGTGTTTCCTAGTGTCTACAATAATCTAGTGGGTTTTGCATCACCCTTAGTCACGGATACATCAAATGAATGCTCCAGCCCAACGTCAGCTGCTCCATATCAGCCAACCTTTGCTGCAGGTAATACTTGGAATCAAGTACAAACATTAAAACACCAGGAATTGATATTAGAAAGGGAATTGTAACTTTTGGTAAATTTTGAAATACAGGCAATATCTGTAAGACTATAAAAGCCTATAAAATACAACTGATGGACCATAGCAATACTGAATGCTTGATCACAGCCTTTGAATAGACACTGAAATCTGGATTCATTCCACAGAGCCCAGAAGGCATGGAATGCATTGGGATGTATAGCAACTGAAGTGTAATTTCTGTTGAAATTACCTTTAAAATTAATAGTGACTCTGGAATTAATCCTGAAACCCTACAAATGCAGTCGTGTTTGCAAAATTTTCATTACTTTACAATTAAAAACATGAATCAAGTTTCTCATGAGTGTGGATTTCTTTCTATTTGAAGTATTATTCTACTGTTAATATGTGATCTAAGCACAGGTTCCTGATTTCTGTCAAGAACAAGAATTGCATTTTATAATTGCCATACAAAATGATAGAAGTAGAGGTTAAAAGAGCCCATAAAAATCTGCTTAATGTAAATATGTTGCAATGGAACAAACCCTCTTGTTTATGAAGTGAAAGAATTTAGAAAACTAGAACACTGAAGAGAGAACTGGTGCAGAGTTTAAAATACAAGTTTAAAATGCAGTTTTACTAATGGCTTCATTCGAATAGCTATTAAATGCAAGAAAAAAACACCATTAATAATATATTATTTTGAATACTTGATGCACTTCTATACTTTCCTTACAGCTGTACGTAGCAATACAGGGCAGAAAACTCAGCCAGAGGTGATGTCGCAGAATGCGAGAAAGCTAATTCAGAAAAATTTTGCCACATCAGCAGATACTCCTCCAAGCACAGTCCCGGGAACTGGCAAAAGTGTTGCCTGTAGTCCCAAAAAGACAGCCAGGGACCCTAAAACAGGAAAAGGTAAATACTTGGTTTAAAAAAAAAAAAAAGTGGCCTCAAAAACCCCACCACTGACAACAACAAAACCCCCAAAATTTCTTAGTGGGCTTCTGTGCAAGAATGTAAAATTGAATTAATTTTGTTTTGTACCTTTAGCCGTGCAGGAAAGGAATTCATATGCAGTTAGCGTGTGGAAGCGAGTCAAAGCCAAGTTAGAGGGCCGAGATGTGGATCCCAACAGGAGAATGTCTGTTGCTGAACAGGTGAGTTGGAAATAGTGAAGTTGCAGTACGAGTCCTTGCGTTAACTATTTGGCAGTAAGCACACGTGTCTGTGTGCTGAAGTGTGCCTTAAAGACTAAAATCCTGTTATGAATGGGAGGGTCCCCTCAAGACATACGATTTATATTCCAGCACGGATGGAGGTGTGCCGCTGCCGTGTTTTGCTGCATTCATCTCTTACCAAATGCCGTTGTTTCCTGTATTGTAGATGATGTAAACTCATGGATTGGATAAAATCACCTTACGTTCTGTGTCAGTAAGCTGACATTTGTTACACGGCTGTTGATGTCCAGGGAGGATGTGAGATCTGTAGAGCTGTCTGAAGGACAGCACTTGTCTGCGTTTACAAGCGTAATGCAAGCACGCTCCTGTCTCTGGGAGACTGCGTCAGGGGAGCCAGTAGATGTGAGGTTACTGTGACTATTTTCAGGATAGGGCCTACGAATGAGATGATGCGTGAACTTTTTAGCCTTTGCAGTACAAACTCCTGTTTATGTGGACTATGCAAAGTTATGTAAGATTACATTTAGAGCTACTGTAGATATTTTTTTCACTGAAATTCTATGCTTGCGGGAGACACTCAACAGCAATTTTTAAGATCACTTCAGCACTTTGAAAAACCTGGCTTGTTTTAATTACTTGTTTGACCTTTTTAATAGGTTGACTTTGTGATTAAGGAAGCAACTAATCTAGATAACTTGGCTCAGCTGTATGAAGGTTGGACTGCCTGGGTATGAGTAGGGAGAAAGCCGATTGGTCTGGTTCAGCGAGGTCAGACATCCACCAGAATCAACTCGGCCTCAGGCATCCGTAGCCGCACCACAGTCGGTGGTGATGCATACTGGGGCTTAATCTGAGGAAACCTAGGAAATCTCGGTGCACTGGGAAGTGAATCCTGCAGGATAGCTGCACTCAGGGATACGCTAAACACAATGGTCTGCAACCCCCACGGTCAAGGGTGAAAGCTCACCGCTTGAGCAACACGGTTTGTCTTTCTGCTACGGAAGAACTGCAAACGTGTCTGGGGGTTAGCTGCAGAAAGAAATCGGGATGCTACAAACCGCAGAGTGATTTGGAACTCAATTCCACCTGACCCTGTGAACAATTCAGGAAACACCGAACCCTGTTCAAAGAAAAACGGAAAAAATGGGGCCATGAAGAAATCACAGCAAGGGAAGATTTGACGCATTCAGATTCTTGTTACTCTTGTTGCGTGGCAACAGTGCTGGTTGAGTTGACCAGTTAGTACGGAAAAAAGGCTACAAAATGTAAACTTCAGAAATGGACTGAAAGCAAAGAGTTGTACATCAGATATACGCTGCATTGGAAGAACTTCTGAGATAGAAGAAGAAGCCTTTGTTCTCTTCTCCCTTTCCTCTTTCCTTTCTCTCCTCCCTCCCAGCCTCTACTGGCATACACCCCTCTCGGCTTATTCTTGTACGTTAGGCGTACTTCCAATATACTTTTTCTTTCGATCCTTCTACTTCACAGTTTAGTCAAATTAACAACTTAAATTTTATTTGGTAAACAAATTTTCCAAAAGCACTGAAAATAGAGAACATCGATTGAATTATTTGAGTTGGATGGTCAAATGCAAAATGTAATTCTGGTTATTTAAAGTCATTTCTGTAATTCTGTTATGTACAGTTTCTCAAAATTGTCACTGTGCATTTAAAAGTAATGAATCCTACAGGCATTTGATTTAATGTGCACTTCCCTCTGCTTGCAGTGTACACTTTTTTGTAATTCAAATTGTCCCTCCAATCTCATTCTACTGTGATTGCTGTAGTTTCTTTCGTACGACATAGCTAATCCAATGTAATCTTTACCTTTTTAAAAACCAGGATAGAGTATCTAGTAGAGTTTTACATTGTTGATGACAGATAAACAATAAAGTGATGTTCTGGTGGAGGTAGAGTGATATGCTTTTTACTTCACTTTCCTAATACTTTAGTTTACACTTGTAAATGATACTGCTTCTGTTCACAGGGGTATACATATAATCCAAGAAATGAAGGAGACTCCAATTTTTGTTCAGCTAGGTCTGTAAAGATTTCTGCAAAGTAATTTTCCTTTGCCATATTACTTCTATAGATGGTTGTTCAATAATGCATCCATAGTGAATTTTCCACCAAGGTTGGTTTTGGTTTGGTTTGGTTTATTTTAATCAATTCCACACTCAAAAGTGTGATTATGGTCAGAAAAGTCTCTCTAAAAATGGCATCATCTTACTCAGATCGATGTCCTGCCTGCCTGCTGGTTGCCTGAAAGACTTCTTGCTCCTTTTTTGAAGTGGGACACTCACAGGAAAAGGCAACTTCCTCAGATCAAATAAACCTAACACAATTCAGTTACAATTACAGAATCTTACAGGTGCTGATAGCCAAAGCAGAAATGCACACTGGTGTTCTCAACCCACATAGATTTGCGTAGCTATGTCTAAAAAGTGTCTCTTTTGTAAACTTGGAGAATTCATGACAGACAGTTGCTGAAAAACAGTAGATGTGGGAAGGTCCTTTATGCCATTTTAGTCACTTTTCAGAATAAAACCACACTTTAAATACAGCATCTTTTCAATCAAAATCTGAGTATTAAAGGATTTGAGACAAGCCCACTGGCATAAAAATTTGTTTAACTGAAAAAAAAACTGAGTAAAAAGCTTGGCTGGTAATTTCAGATAGCAGAAATTAAGTAATAGACAAAGTTGTATTATTTTCCGTATTTGCACTATGCTAACTGCTCTGCCTCCTCAGTAGGTCTTAGAATTCACTTTCTCCTCTGTTGCCAATTTTCTGCAGACATGCACTTTGAAGTGTAAGACTTTCCAACAGACACACGGCCTTTTTTTGCATTCTGATTGCCTGATTAACCCGGGGGAAGCCACCGGCTTTCTCTCCACCGCTGCCCGCGCAGGCGCATTCCGCTGCAATCGCTTCCCGAACCCTCGGCCACGCCGCGCGTCGCAAGGACGGTGGTGCTGGAATGTTGCGGTGAAGAACATTCATGTGCAGAACAAGACACTTGACGCTGTTGGTCCTTTTTATTTTTCTCCAGTTAAAAATAACCTTATGAGCAATCTGTTTGGAGTACCATAGTAACACGAGTGTATTATACATGCTGTTTTATTTCTTGGAAGCTGGCGGGAAGGGAGGGGTTATGCACTCACCTGTGGCTCATGTATTATACTTCTGCTATCCAGAAATGAAACACTTGTGTGGAGATGGGTTCTTACTGCATAATTTAATAAAGTTTTAAAGAAAAAAAATATGCATTCGTAGTTTCCTTGTATGCAGAACTACGTTGTGGTTGTGGAAAAATACAGGGGAGAATGAAGTGCCTAATACAAACATACAAAACAAATCCCTAATTAGAGCAGGATTCTGGAGAGGCTAAAATTAGTGTAACAGATGCCGAGGTGACTGCTCACGTGTGTAAGAGTCAGCGGGACTGTCAGCTTTTGTGTGCTGGTGCGTTTTTCTTGGTAAACGTCAGTCTGGCAAATTGGTGCAGTCTTGGTTAAACCCAAGTGCAGATTTTCTGTGTGCATCATGCATATTAACTAAGATTGCATTAGATACACTAGATTTTAAAACATAATGTGTTTCATTATAAAGACAATAGGTTACTTCATTTCTTTTTTTCAGTAAAACTGAGACTTTTTTTTCTGCAGTGGGACACGTAGAATAACGCAAATGTAGAATCAAATCTTTGTAAATATAGGCAAACCAACTGAGGCTACAGAAGTCAAACCATTCAGCTGATGAGAAGTTTTGCATGATGCTCCACTGCAGTAAATGTTAACTGAGGGACCGTGCTATTAACTAATCTCTCGGAGTCTAATTTAAAGTATGCTCATCAGTTTGAAGTTGTTACCCCCTCCCCATTAATGTAGGCTCGTGGTTGAGATGCTTCTGAGTCCTTTCAAAATCCACTTATTACTTGTTTGCCTTGACCTTTCTGCCCCCCTTCTGTAAAGCAAGGATGTGAGCACTGATTTACCAAATGGGTTACATCTAAGGTGTTACTGTTATCTTAGATTATTTTGGTGGAATAATAGTAGTGGCAGGTTAATAAAACTGAAACTGAAATTACAACAGATGTGTACAGTTAAATTATTTTGATCCATTTTACTTTTGCAACAATTAGTTTTGCCTTGGATTAGTCTGTTTAAGTAGTAATACGTTTTGTATAATTTTTCAAGTATCTGGAAAAGACTCAAGTCTCCCATATAAATCAGACATAAAGGGATGGAAGCTAGCTTTCCAAGGGAAAATGAGTGAGATCTCTATAAAAGTGCTGGTGTGAGGTTACCCTGTGCGGGAAAGGAGGGTGTTTCGCTGCACAAACTTCATTCTGGGATTGCAGCATTCTCCAGCCCTGGCCCTGTGACACCACAGAGCGAGGTCTACCTTCAGATAAAGTGAGCAAATAATATTTGTCCTGTTACTTGTGGTATCTGAATGAAAAGTGCCATATAAAAATATTCCTTCAGAAATACTGGAAGGGTTTGGTTAAAGCTCCATTTTTCTGAATTCTGTAGCCCTTAATGTTAATTTGCTTCAATTATTCACCACAGTGTTCTGTGCTTAGTACATCTGGCTGTTCTGTTTTGGTACACTCAAGTACTTCAAAGGTTTCTTTGCTTTTTTCTTTCTTTACCTTTTTTTTTTTTGCAAGCTTTTTCTAAAATTAGCAGGCACACCCCTTTATGCCTTAAAGAATTCGACTGGGAATAAATTTAAGATGATAAGTGCCATCCATCCTTTGCTTTCTTAACACAGTACCCAATTACCACGTGCATTTTTTCTCTTCAGTGGAAAATGGTTATTCTTAAGTATACTGCTAACATTTTTTGTTAAATAATTTAACTGAAGATAACAGATATCGCATAAAACTGCTGTGGTATGTACTTAGATGCACAGCTGCTTAGAGCACTTTTGCTATCCATCAGGCTTATTTTCTATTATAGCATAAGAAAAAAGTTTGAGATGCATTTATTAGGTATGATGAATGGGTGGAGGTGTTTAACATGGAACATGGGTGTTAAACATGTAAAATTTCTCTCTATGTCTCTTCTAAGTGTACTATTAAGCTGCTCCTTTTAAAGGTGCTTTGAAGTTAGCTTGGGCACTTAATTTTCTGTGCATCTGCTGAGAGGAAATCTTAGCATCAGAACGCATCCCATTGTAGCACAATCTGTGTCATACATCGAAGAGAACAGAAAACAATGGGCTGTGTAGCTCAGGTAACGTGTGGGAGGTGACAAAAAGGTTTTCCACATGCTGAGCTACTGCTGTTCCCCTTTTCTGCCTTCTGCATTAGAAGTCTGATTTTATCAGCTGAATTTATGAACAGGTATATGTTTGCACACACACTTTTTTTTCATTTTATGTGGTACTTCAGAAAGCCTGGCTGCTCTGCAGGGGCTCGTGCTGTCCTTTTCTCTGCGGCACGATGGCCCGTCTCCTCCAGTGTTTCTGGGTGGTGAGGCCACAGGCCAAGGCTCACGCCCCCCTCTGCCCCTCTGAGTTAGGGAGAAACACTTAACGTGCGGGAACTGCCCCTCCCTGGGTCCTCTCGGCTGGGAGAAAAGCTCTAACGGTGGTGGGCTGACACAGGAGCTGGCAGTTGGGAGACTGGCTGGGAGATAATGAGTCTCCGTAAGTGCTTGTGGTTTTGTGGCAAGACTCACACAAATGGATGAAACCAGGAGCTGGCCGATTGCAGTGAGCAGCTGGAGAGGTAGTTTCCACAGGGTACCGCAAATAACCCCTGGAAGCAGCAACACATCGTGCTTCTGCACGTGTCCGTACTTCCTCAGAAGGCTCATAGAGTTACTGCTGGCATCGCTCCCTTGTGAAATTAGCTTTTGTTTGGCCTCTGCGGTGGAAAAATTACAGATTTTGAGGGTGGACTCCATTTTTAAGTGCTGAATGATACACAGAAATACTCTTAGCTTTCAGCAACACATAAGTGAATTTGAAAGTTGCTCAGTAAAGTGTATTCTTTACAACCTTAAATGAATAATAAAGCACCCTGTAAAGCACCCTGTAAAGCATTGAACAATTCAGACAGGCATGCTTTTGCTCCTACATTATCATCCTTAGTCCTTTTCTTTTTTTGTCTCCATCAAGCTGAGGAGCTGTTGGAACAACATTGGGGGTTTGGTGCCAAAACAAAGTTTTCTTTGCCCTCATTCTGGACTTGTATTACCTCGTGTGACTTGCATTACACATGTGACTGAAACATTTAGGAAGCTGAGTCAGAAAAAGGTATTTGTGTCCTTTCTCCTGCGTCTATCCCTGTGCTGCTGCAGCTTCTGAACACAACGAAGCTGTGGGGCAGGTCCGGTCCCGCAGGCGGGGCAGGCAGTGGTGCTGCCTGGAGAACCTTCCCGCCGAGCTGAGCTGTTCCAGCCT
>NW_009724570.1:0-245 GCF_000703405.1 Apaloderma vittatum | reverse complement strand
AGCTGCCTCACGCCGGCCGGGGCGGTGAGTACCGCTGGATAGTTCGTTGGGGAACGCCCCCGGTGCCCGGTTGTCAGCAGTCACGGGGTGTTCACTCGCCCTGACACGCTCCCTGCCGGGAGGCGCTGGCCGGCTCAGCACACGGCAAACAGGGGAGCGTTTTCAGACAGCCCTGCAGCTTTGAATTATTTCCCTCCCAATAACCGCGGTTATACGGGCCTCGCTTTTTAAAACAAAACCATTAT
>NW_009724569.1:0-51735 GCF_000703405.1 Apaloderma vittatum | reverse complement strand
CGTTGGGATCTTTGCTGATGGAGATCATGTTGGAAGACACAGTTGATCTTCCACAAAATTTAATTTTATTTAAAAATATATTATTTTTCATAAATAAATTTTTCATTTAGAAAATAGTCTTACTGTGCAGCCAAACAGCTGTAATAAGCTGGTGCTTAACCTTTGTCAGTTGCCCACTGACTTACCCTAAAATGAGTCTGTATTGTGTTTGACCCAGAACATTTGGGTTACCTGCTAATAGTGCCTGAACTGAGATACATTTTGTAAACTTTACTATGAGACCGAAGGCTACAAATAAAGATTCAGAAAAGCAAACAAATTCTATTTCTAAGGCTAACTGTAGGAAAAAAGTTACCTGATGTTTTGTGAGCAGTAGCTTCCTCAAACAGTAAGACTATAATTTACTAGTGTTAATGGAGTGTAAAGAAATAACTTAGTTTCTGCAGATGAAGTACCTAACTATGTATGCAAAAAAAAAAGTTGCCATTGATTTCTAATCTGAATGCTTTTAACAGGACTGAGAGGCTTCTAAATGGCTGTTTAGTCTTCATATAGTGTTTGAAGCAGAAGTCTGTGGTATTTGATTTAGTATGTGTCAGATACTCCTCTGACCTTGCTGCCCACGTGGTGCGTGTTTTTTGTGGATATTAGTGCATTTGAAGAGCCTTGAGTACTCAGTATGGTTTTGGTTCTTGTCCTTTACAGGAGATGTCACTGACACTACAAATTTCTTTGCAGCAATAAGTTGTCAGAACGCTGCTTGCTTTTGCAAAAGAATTCTTTGTATTTTAGCATAAATTCATGATATAACATGTTGTTACTTGTCTTATTTCTTCTAGTTTTCTGGTCTAGACTTGAATTCTTCAGACTCTCAGAGTGAAGGAAGCTCTTCAAGCAGTAAGTACATGCAAGTTCTCAAACTTCGAAGACACACACAGTTTTAGAATTAAGGAGTTTATAGCTGTGAAAAGTAATTTCTAAAGCAAGCATGTACAGAGTCTGATGGGGAGTTTGAGAAGGTTGCTAGGTAATGCCTACTGTGAAAGTGCTGTATATTTAAGATGGGAACAACACTTAATTTGGCAGTGGTATGGCATGTGTGTATTTCTTGACTATTTAATGGGTCTGGGAGAATTTAGTATTCCAGTTTTGTCACGGATTTTTCATTGCCTTTAGTCAGACAACTGACAGACACTGATTGTCAAACTCTTCTCAAAACACCCAGCTAGAGTTGGAATTTTTTAAGTAAAAATTTAAATAACTAACTGTGCTAAATCTGATTCCATGAGTAGAAACTGCATTCTCTGACATGCAGGGCTTAAGTATGTTAAGAAGAGGGGAGAATCTTCCAGGAATTCACCTTCAGCTTGTGCCTCGTGTGTTGTGATTGACATTGCCTAGCAGACAGATGCTTCTGGATTGTAAATGAAGAAGGCTATTCAGAGACAATTATGTGTGGCTTCTGGTTTGATCTGAGCTGAGCTGATGGGCATGGTTCAGTTTAAGGAAAAACAAAATACTGGTAGTACTGATAATGCTGTGGGTACTACTGCGTGAATGACACAGTGAAAACCTTAAGATGCTCAGATACCTGGCACTAGGTTAAGCCTTAATGAGTTGTAGGAAGAAAGGCTTTCATCACAAGCGCTTAAAAGGGCATGGATGATTTGATCAACAAAATAGCTACCTCTGTGCCTTAAAGAAAGAAAAGCAGTTACCTAAATGGGTATGCAAGGACTTAATCTTCACTGCCTTGGTCCTCTGAGCGAGGGATATTAAGTGCTATATTGAAGGACTTAGTTTAAAGATGCTCAAAGAGGCTTGTGAGGCAGACATCTCTTTTCTATAAAGGAAAAGAGTAGTATCTGATAAAGTGCTAATGTTGCAATCTGTAATACTGCTGTTCTTTTGTCATTTAGAAGGCCGATACATTCCTCCTCATTTGCGGAACAGGGAAGCTTCGAAACAGGGTATGTATCAGAAATACAGTGGCAACGCTTGTAACTGGGTCTTCGCCTACTTCTGAATCTCTAGGAACACACTGTTAAAGGCTTTGACAGTACTGTTAAAGGTGATTATACAGACTGACTATTCAGTGCAAAACACTGCAACTTAATCTTCTCTTAGTGTGCTATTCTTGGTTCCTTCACCAGGTTATGTATTCTTAGCTTAAGTTCAATATCTCGACTGGCAAAATAGCTTCTCGTTAAGCAATTAACTGTGACTGGAGCAAGATGGAGTCTCCCTTCTTGACTAGCTCTGAAATCTTAAGTTTCAATTTTAGTGGATTTCGGGAGTACCAGTTTATTCTGCTACTGTGTGCTTTGGAACTTCTTCACATTAAACAACTGGTTACTAGATACAGCACAGTTTTGATTTATAAACGGAGTTTTTACACAGCTTGCTCTTAACTAGGGAGCACGAGAAACAAACCAGATGTTGCCCTTGTTTAGCTTCTTGTAATTCTTAAAGAAGTCCACAAGTACTTGCAAAAGGAACTGTGTGTTGCTGGTGCATGAAACATGAAATACATGACTAGTGTTGGTCATATGTTTATGCAGGGTAGTTTGTGCTGAGAAGTGGCCTTTATGCCTTGCACTTTATTTTTTTTAAAAAATAAAATCATGGAGTGCTTCAGTGGAGTAAATAGTGACCTTTATTTGTAAGATACGAAGATTGCAGCATGCATTATCATCATGTCTAATGACTTGAGTAGCTAGAAGCATTTCCTCTAAATCCTACTGAATAATGGAGTGAACTGAAATACTTCCTGCTACGCGCTACAACTTACGGAAAACTTAAATCCTCTCAATTTCTAAAGTAGTAGACTTTAACAGGTGCTTATTTTGATACTGCAAGAGTACTCCTATTAGGAGTGCACAGAAAGAGAATATTGACGTATATCCTGATACATCTCATGGTACTTCTGGAGCAATATAATTTAAATCTGACTACATGAAAAATGCTCTGCTCCAGTTTTATGCCATTTGAAAAAACATAAATCTGTTTCTGTCTTGCCTTTGTGTTTCTCTGAGCTGGTGTTTTTTGGTGTGTTTGGTTTGTGTTTGTCGTTGGTGGTTTGTGTTCGAGTTTTAAGTGTGGTTATTTTTGTTCTTTTGTTCTGTGTTTTTTTTTTTTCTTTTTAACCTTAAAAGTGTGACCTAAAGCATCAAATGATGAACAGCCTGTTACTAGAGCTCAGTGTTTTGAGGAAAGTAGAGAGACTGGTTGACAGCTCAATTCTCTTGGAAGTGCCCATCATGTTAGCCTCAAATGTGAGCAGTCTTTCAAGAAATAGACTAGCTAACCCTGAGAGGAGTTTGCAAGTTTCTCAAAACAAGGAAGCAACTGGACTTCTGGTGCTTATAGGTAGATGGTTTTTTTGCTGTTTGGTAGTTTGTACCAAATGGCTTGTTTGAGGGTATCGGATAGGGAGGGGTTAGTTGTAACTGTGTTTGTATCATAGTCTGTTATATATACGTCTGTCACTGATGTCTTTTGTGTGTAAGACCAGAGTTCAGACATTGCAGTCACACTTGTGATTGTGTGTTCCTTTTCTGGGGGCCTCAGGCTCTGCCTTGCAAAAAGGTAAAAAAGTCATGAAACTTGACACATGACTTGTTCAGTTAATAGAACCTAATGTTTCAAAACTTCCTTAAAACATTTTTGGGTATGGTATCACTGTGGCTCTTTGTGACAATGTTCGTGATGGCAAAATAGAAAAACTATGATTCCAATTCAGGCTCTCTACTGAGAAGCCAAGTGTTCAATGAAAATGCAGTGATGTTAAGCTGAGCTATTTCATAGAATGATTTGAAGTCTTGTAACAGACAGTTGTACTTTTAATAAAGTAATGTTATTTGCAACTAAATTAAGAGTTACTTCTTTGGCTTTGTTGAAGCTAGTCTTGTGTTACTGCTGCTTGAAATCTTTAGCAAAAGATTTTCAAGTTGTAGTCATCAGCAAGCAACAGGTGAAAAAGACCTTTTTTGATAGTGGTATTTGACCATGTAACAAAACTTTTGATGCAACTTTACAATGTAGTTACCTGATAAAATTTTTTTATTGATGTAAAAACCAGTTAAGACTACTTGCTGGAACTGGATTTCACTAATCCAGTAGAATTGTGTTGCTCATGCCTTGCTTGGACTTACGTGAAAGTGTTAGTTAACTACTAATGCATTCAGAAACATGGGAAAAAAGAGTAATTGTTTTTCCTGTATAGTGGTGTTCACTTAGACATGCTCTAGAAACAAATAATACCTAATTTCTAGCTTGGGGTTCTCACTTTCGTACGTAGCTGATGATGGTATAGTAATTCATAGTCACTATTAAAATTGCACGATGAGCTTCCTTGCAGTTAAGTAATGAATTGCCTAAGGCAATGGACTTAATACTTTAAAAATAGCTTTTCTTTGTGTTCATGAAGAGCTGAGCATCTTAATGATTTCAGTAGGTATTGACAGGGGAAGCATGCTAAGGAATCTAGAGTGTTTCTCTTTAGAACTCCTACAATGCTTTCTTCAGCTTACTCTTCCCATGCACCTGTAGATCTGTTCCTATCGTAATACTCTTCTGTTAGCTTTGTATGTAGGAACAAGACTGTACAGAACTGCAGGAACTAAGAGCATGCATAAAAATATGTCCTTGGGTGATGTAGTGCCACTTGATGTTTTGCAGCTGTTGAAGCTACAGTTCATGAAGCTCTCTACACAGGACTGTCTGATCTAAAGTGTCTTGCTTCCATGAGCTTAACTTGATAGCACTAAAGCCTGTTGTCATGTTTTCTTGATGTGGAAGCTACTCATGGATATTTAATATGATGTATATTAGCTCAAGGAGTAGATTAGAAAACACATAGATCCATGGTTCTGGTTTTTTCCATCTTTAAAAAACTGATGATTGCTGCTGCACGTGGCAGCTTTTTAGAAGAAATTTACTGATAATTCTTGTGTGGTCCTGTCATCATTCTCTACTTTGGACAAGTCCATCTATGGTGTGTTATGTGTTGTCCTACTACATTTGTTTCTTATTTTAATTTGCCACGTCTTGTTCTAAATAATGATTTCTTTTGCTAGCTGGTTACTTCAAATTGCATTATATGGTCTGCACCAGCTTTGTTATTCAGTGCTGATCCATAAGTAAAATCAGAATAGGAATACCAAATTGAAAAGTGGAATTAATGACCCTAATTGTCAAGCAGGGTCTGTGTGTGTGTATATATATGTATGTATATACATGTATGAAATGTGTGTGTGCTTGTTGCTGTACTACCTTAAAGAAGCATATGTCAAGGTACCAGCTTCACAGTTTAGTACAGTAACAAGCTATTTGAGTAACTGTACTTGGTATGCTATTCGGAGTAATTTCAGGAATTTTTCGGACTTGGTAGAAAGTCCTAATGTACTGCAGAGTCAGCATAACTTCTTAAGTAATGAGAAGCTATGTTTTTATCTTACTGAAGATTGCTGTGTCAGTGCCACTGCTGCTGGATCTCTTGGCAGAATGACATACCTCACTATTTTTAGTGTGGTTTGAAAGTTACTCATACTCATACTTTCTAAACAAGTTACAGATAACTTTCTCATGTGTTAATCAAGTGATTATGATATTCCTTGTGTTCTGTTGACAGTTTCTCTATGTGAAATTAGTTTGGCTTTAAGGACTAAGGCTACTTAAAGCACTTCGGAGGTCTTAAAGCATTCCATGATCTTTGTGCTAATAAACTTCGTGCGTGATTATTTATCTGCTTCAGTTTGCCAGATCAAATGAGTTACGGCTATCATGCTAGTTTTTAAAGTTGCCTTGTGACTAGCACATCTGGGTTATGGGGAGCAGAATTTCTTATTTAAGAAAAAAAAAGGAAGGGTAGTGACACTCCAGAGAACATCTAACAAGGTACGATAATTATTGTAGCAAAGGTTTTTCAGGGAGATAGGCCATAGAACAGCCCTTCTGAGTAATTTTGTTCTGTAATTGCTTTTATTGTCTGCTGCATAGGTCTTAGCTGGTTTCCTGCTGTGGAACTGGCAAAAGCATGCTCACTAATAGAAGTGATGTTATTTATTTCATGTACTCTTTGCCAGAATCTTGTAGCTGAGACTGGGTCATGTTTTCAAACTTGTGAAGGTCGCAACTCTGAATCGGAGGGTTTTTTAAGTTCTTAGTCTAGTACCAGAGCACTGTTTAATGCTCTGTGTTTCTGCCCACCTTTTGGCCCCTGGTAGGTGAATAAAACCAAGGCTTTTTATACTTCATGATGTTGGCAAGCTGATGTACTTTGTCCTACCTGGTCCTTTTCCTTGTGAGTTAACATATCTAAGTAGGCATGTACTATGGGTAGCTGTAAAAGTACTGTGGAAAACATTCAGTGTGATGATTCACTGTGAAAAGATGCATATTCCTTAGTACTGTATAGTGCTGTTAATTAGTCTTAGTCTGTGTAGATCAGATTGCTATGTGTATAGGCAGTATGACAGAACGTTATAACTTGTGTATGGATTTCTAATGCAAGGGCTAATAACATCTGTTGGTTTCTACTGGAGGCCTTGTTAACATCACAAGAATTAAATGCGTTGTCAGGGATTTGTGTTTAAGTAGGAGAACTAATGTATACTTGGCAGGATGTATTGTCTTTAGGTTTCTTCTGATACTTGTCTTTCCATATTAGGCAGCTGGAATAATAGCATGAAGGCAGGTGCAGTGTTTTAAAAACTAACATGCTTGTACGCGAGTGGAGGGGTTTCAGGAATTTGATAGGCAGTGAGAAATCCTTAGTCTGTATTTGAGTAAGACTTAACACCTTCTTCCTTGTAAAAAGCCTAGACCATGTAATGTATGGTTAAATATATTTCTTTTCTAGGTTTTGATAGTGGTGGCTGGAGTTCTAGCAGAGACAAGGATGCATACAGCAGCTTTGGTGCACGATCTGACCGTGGAGCAAAATCCAGCTTCTTTGACCGTGGAAATGGATCAAGAGGAGGAAGGCAAGTACTTAATTGTGTGGGTGGTGCATACAAAGTCTGTCTCAGTTCTAAAAGTGCATCTGTAATCTTGATGTTAGAGTTCTAGCTGTGAACAACATGATAAGGTAGGAGGAACCTGGGAGGGGAGGAGAGAATGAGAGAACCTTGCTTTTTAAAGCTACATGAGTTCAAGAATGGGAAACTTGCATGTGTTGGGGAAATGCACTCTGAAGTCCACAGCAACCACTCACTGCAACTATAATGACTTGCCGACTTAACCATTTAACCAAGAAATGTTCTAGATGGGTGGCTACTTCCAGAAAAATCATGAAGAGATGTTGGGAGCACAAAAAATACATCAAAGTGGAATTTTTTTTTAATTTTTATTTTTTTCTCTTGTTTAAAAAGTGTAGTTAATAAAACTGGGTGAGACTCTTGCAGGTTCTCTGCCTTACTTGATCAGTTTTACACACATCATGCGTTGTATGCACAAGTGTGGTGAGAGTGACCTTTATCGACTAGTAAAGCTGACGCTAGTCCTGTGTCCAGACTTTTCTCAAACATGGTTTACCAGACCAAAAACTAAACAGTTGAGGTAAGGACTTTTTCCACCTTCTTTCCAAGTCGGTAATGCAGGTGAGCTCCCTCTTTATGAAATCTTAATTCGCTGAGATATTTAGTTTGGTCACATGTGTGTTGGGGGAATATAGGAACAAATTCCAGCACTTGAGGGTTTGTCTGGATGTGGGAAGTCTATGTAAAGTGAGGCACAGAGAAAGGGGGGAGTATCAGACTGTGTCTCCTAAGCAGAGATCCCTACAAAAAATGGCAAAGAGTAAACAACTTGAGTTGCAGCTCTATAGGCAGATGACTGATTTTTTTTTTTTATTACAGTTATTACACTTAAACGAATAAAAATTTTGATACAAATCTTAAACTGAACTGTGAAGTCATGACAAACTCTGGTCTGTGACAGAGCATAACATACTTGTTTTGATGGTTGGGACTAAAGTAATTTCAGATTGTAGGTCAAAAAGCAAGTACAGATAATCTACTGACTGTTGTTCAGCAGTTGTATATGTAATACGTGAAACAGCTACAATAAATCTTGTAGCATTTAATTTTGCATGTCAAAAGATCCTGTTGCCTGAGAATGGTGGCCTGATATTCTTGTTGTATTTAGATATGAAGAGCGTGGAAGAGGTGGTGACTATGATAGGAGTGGCTTTGGTAGATTTGACCGTGGTGGGAACAGCCGCTGGTCTGATAAATCAGATGAAGATGACTGGTCAAAGCCTCTTCCCCCGAGTGAACGCCTGGAACAGTAAGTAATGGAGCAGTGTAAATTGATGTGGCAGGGTCAACTGATGTGTCTAGCAATTAAAATTCTTTGTCTTCTATTTTCAGAGAGCTCTTTTCAGGAAGCAATACTGGCATTAACTTTGAGAAATATGATGACATTCCTGTTGAAGCAACAGGCAGCAACTGTCCTCCACATATTGAAAGTGTAAGTTTATTTTCAAAGTCTGTTTTGCTGATGCATCTAATAGTGAATTCTTTGCATGTGAAACTGGATGTGATGCTGTTTGAAGCTAAGCTGCTGTGCAGAGGAGGGTTGTATATGATGAACTAAGGTTTGAGAGAAGCTGTGTTAGCTTGTTAACACTTGTAGCTCACTTCTTAACTATGTGACTTGAGTTTAAACAGTTCTGTAAGAAGAAATGAAACAAAAGCTGCTTTACAGATGACTTCCTAAGCTGAATTATGTGTTTTGTGGTGGCTGAAGGGAAGGTTCCACGTCTTACTTATTTAAAATATCTTACAGTTCAGTGATGTTGACATGGGAGAAATTATTATGGGAAACATTGAGCTCACGCGCTACACCCGTCCTACTCCAGTCCAGAAACATGCAATACCTATTATTAAAGAAAAGAGAGACTTGATGGCCTGTGCTCAGACAGGTAAGTTATTCACTCTTTACTGCTTAGTCTGTCTCAGTAGTAGAAGGGTCTTGCGTTCTTCAAGCTACAGATAAGATGTAAGTTAGTACAACTTTCTGTTTGGAGTGTACTGAAACACCTGCATTATTGGAAATTACCTTTAGAGTCTTGTGGCTGCTTTAGAGGTGACTTGACTGGATTTACAATGTTTGTTCCAAATATTCATGGCTTAAATCACCTTCACTTCAGGATTTTATAGTACTGAGTGGTAAGTCTTTTGTAGGGCACCTCTAATGGTGAAGGAGTGTGCTCCAATGGCATAGGTAGTATCCACATACTAGTGCAGTATTACTGGGAGTTATATTACTGGGAATATGTTACTGGTACAGGATTAGTGCTGTAGTCGACAGTACAGCAGCTTTGAAAATAACTAATAATACTGAATTGTGTCTTAATAGGGTCTGGGAAAACAGCTGCATTTCTTCTACCAATATTGAGCCAGATCTATGCAGATGGCCCTGGTGATGCCTTGAGAGCTATGAAGGCAAGTATTTTTAAATTTCCAGTCCTGGAAAAAATTATGACCAGTGTGTGGTTTTGCCCTATATGCTGATGTCTGTTACTGAAGAAAATAGCTGGGCTTAAATGCCATAACTTTGGATATGATAGGCAAGTTTCTCAACTTCTAGAAGACTCTTTTACCTTGACAAATACAAGCTGTGGAACATTTTTTCCTACCTAAGGAGTTTATGTGTAGCTGTCTAGAGAAAAGCTTACTTGCAAGTGTTTTCACTGTTGCGTAAGTTTTAAAGAGGCTTCCCTTGTTACAGAAAAGCTTCCTGGTCACACAGATCTTTGTAGTGACTTTAGGCTAGGATGTACGAGGTTTCATGACTATTACTTCTTTGCTGCTTAAGTCACAGATAACTGCAGATTGTACAGATTAAGCTTCTGCAGCTGTGTTGCTATTAACATGTTAATTCACAGCCGAATCTTGTGTACTGTAGTAAGGTGATCTTAAGATGCAGTGCTTAAAACATGCTGGTGCTCAGATGTGCTTTTTTTGTTAAGAGAGGCCTATTGATCTCTTTAATATTGCCGGTAGTGGTTCTTCCAATTTTTCTTGAATTTGGGTTACTCAATCCAAGTATTTACTTTTGTTCAGGAGAATGGAAGATATGGCCGCCGTAAGCAGTATCCAATCTCGCTGGTCTTGGCTCCCACTAGAGAACTGGCTGTGCAGATCTATGAGGAAGCCAGAAAGGTATACATTTAGGATTTCATCATTATAAGATAGCTTAAGTGTAGTTGTTCTTAGAGCTAATTTACTTTGTTTTACAGTTTGCATACCGCTCCAGAGTTCGTCCCTGTGTTGTATATGGTGGTGCAGATATTGGTCAGCAGATACGTGACTTGGAACGTGGATGTCACTTGCTTGTAGCAACTCCAGGACGACTGGTTGATATGATGGAGAGGGGAAAGATTGGGCTGGATTTCTGCAAGTAAGTGTTCTTGTCTGTAGGCAAATGACTCGAACTAGAAACACCCCTTCATTTTTGAAGTGAGATCTAGAGTTAGTGACACAAATTCTAGCTTTCAGACCGTGAACGTCTAGTTGAAAACTTGTGATCCAGTGTGTGCTGGGTTACAGCTCTGAGAAAAGCTCTGAAGAGTAATACTTGTAATTACTGTTTAGGTACCTAGTGCTTGATGAAGCTGACAGAATGCTTGATATGGGATTTGAACCTCAAATTCGTCGAATTGTTGAACAAGATACTATGCCACCAAAAGGAGTTCGTCATACTATGATGTTCAGTGCTACTTTCCCCAAGGAAATCCAGGTACTTTACAGAAGTTCAAGTATTTTAACTGCTTACAGAACCAAACTTTGTTTCCAGAAGGGGGAAAAACACTGATTTTTTTTTTTTTTTTTTAAAGATGCTAGCTCGTGACTTCCTTGATGAGTATATCTTCCTGGCTGTTGGCAGAGTAGGTTCTACATCTGAGAATATCACGCAGAAAGTAGTCTGGGTGGAAGAGCCAGACAAACGATCTTTTCTGCTTGACCTGCTAAATGCCACAGGTAAAAGGTGGGGTTTGGATAAGCAATAAGGCAAAACTCAGATAAGACAAATCTAATGTCTTAGGCAATAACTTATATCGAGCATGTGAATGAAAGGGTATTTCCTTAACATGCAGTGATTGTATTGCACTGCCTAAAAGTCAGTTTTAAGTAGATGTAAGCTCTGCTGGTATTACAAGGTGGGGAGCGGGACAGAGAGAGTATGTGATGTTTTGAGCTTAGAACAGCCAAGAGCAGAGAACTGATACTACTTTTTACCAGGTGGTAGAGCCACAAATTTGTCTGTGCAGCTTCTTCTGCTAACCTGTGCCTTAATTATTAACAGGCAAGGATTCTCTGACTCTGGTGTTTGTGGAAACTAAAAAGGGTGCAGATGCTCTTGAGGACTTCTTGTACCATGAAGGATATGCCTGCACAAGTATACATGGAGATCGCTCCCAGAGAGACAGAGAGGAAGCACTGCACCAGTTCCGCTCGGGCAAGAGCCCAATTCTTGTTGCGACAGCAGTAAGTGAAATCTGTGAAGCTTGAGCCAGTAAGCATGTTTCTTGGCCTGCAGAATTTTGATTTGATTTAATCTTTTAACCACTAGGTAGCAGCAAGAGGACTGGATATCTCAAATGTAAAGCATGTCATAAACTTTGACTTGCCAAGCGACATTGAAGAGTATGTACATCGTATTGGTCGTACAGGCCGTGTCGGAAACCTAGGTAAGTATCATCTAGAATTTCTGTAGATAGAACTTGGTTAACTGAGTTTGATAAGTGTAGTAGTACTGGCTAAGTAGCCAGTTCTAAGTACTTGAGAGCAGCCTATGTGCTGCCTTCTATGAGCAGAAGCTGGTCACTGCGGGTACTTCCGTTGCTGTTAAAAAGCTCTGATTCACATGTAAGTGTGACATCTTCTGTGCCCGTCTGTAAATAGCCAAAGTTGTTGTGACTAACTGTGGTAGAATAATGGTCTTAAACAGCTAGCGTTCTGCTTGGCTGTAAGGAATCTGATACTTCTACTTGTCAGGGCTGCAAGTGGACTGTGGGATTGGTTTAGAGTGCTGTAGTGTAGTGATGTTGTGTGGTGCTAAAACTGAATGTTTACTTTAGGTCTTGCCACCTCATTCTTCAATGAGAGGAACATAAACATCACCAAGGACTTGCTTGATCTTCTTGTTGAGGCTAAGCAAGAAGTACCATCTTGGCTGGAAAACATGGCTTATGAACAGCATCACAAAGGAGGTGGCAGCCGTGGACGATCTAAGAGGTAACGATCACAACTTCGGTTAAGATGTGCTTAATCCATTGAGAGACACTTCTGTGACTTCAGTCTAAACATACAAGCCAGTGCAGTATAAACTATGAGCTTTATCATAAGGCAATTAATTAACACACGCCTCTTCTCTTAAGCAGACAGCTAGATATTGCTGAGTTAGCATGACATTTAGCAAAAATGGCTTTAGAACTCTGAAAGCACTTGGAAAACACTTGCCAGAATGCATATATCTATATGCCAGAGATGTTCCTTAAGTTAGTAGTTCGACGTTGAGGAGAAGCTAATGCTTGTCTCTCCTGGCAGAAAACAGGAAAGGTATGAGTGTTAGATTGAAAGTGCGAGGCCACTTGTAAAATAAAGTAGTTTTGCTGTGGAAATCTAAAATGCTTTACAAGCTGGTATTAAAAAGCTATCTTTAATGCCTTAAAGAGGTGAGAGGAAAAACAACCTTTCCTCTTAATGCAGTTAACATGATACGACTCCATGAATTCTAGCTGTTTCTTTCCTTCAAATATGCTATATGATGGTTGTCCTTTACCACAATACGAAATGTGGTCGTAAATGCTTCACTTAAATGCTAAGATAGGTGTGGAGGACCCATAATGCAGAGACTGCAGTGAATCAAATCTTACCAGGACCTGAGAAAGTAATTCTTAGTGTAACATATCAAGTTCACCATGACCTCGCTTGAAGAGTGAATTTTCCTTTGCCATCTTGAATGCCTTTTCCAGATAGCATTGGGTTGCTTACAAGGTGTGCTGAACTTGGCACTAGTAGTGGTTGTTGGCTGAGTGTATGGTAACCAGTTGAAGAAATTTAGTGTTTGAATCTCAGTATCTACAGTGCTTAAAATACCATGGACTTGATACTCAAGTGTTTGTTTTTTCTCCCTTATGCAGCAGTAGATTCAGTGGAGGATTTGGTGCCAGAGACTATCGGACAAGTAGCGGTTCTGGTAGCAGTAGCTTTAGTAGCAGTCGATCAACCAGCAGCCGCAGTGGTGGAAGTGGCAGCAGAGGATTTGGAGGTAAGAAAAACTGAGCAGGCGGTCCTGGCAAATACGAGACTAGATCTAAAATGCTCTCTGTATTAGCGCTTCTGGAGGTAGTGTTTAAATACGAGGTTGACCGGTGCTTATTGTGCCAAGTGTCAGCATCCTTCTTGATTCTAGGCTAGTGCAAGTTACCCGTCATCGACTAGTTTGATGCTACCTGTCATTCCAGCATTATAGTTAAATGTGTGTTTTTGACAGTACTTTTGGTGGGTGGGTTTACTTTAATAGCCAATAGACATCTTGTCTGCATCCTGGGCTGATTTCTTGTTGTGAAGGTGCAACTCTTGAGCAGGTTAATGAAGCATCGCTTTCTCTTGCCTTTCATAGGTGGTGGTTATGGAGGCTTCTACAACAGTGATGGATACGGAGGAAACTATAACTCCCAGGGGGTTGACTGGTGGGGCAACTGAGTCTGCTTTGCAGCAGATATCCTACCAAACAAGCTAATATGGAAACCACATGTAACTTAGCCAGACTATACCTTGTGTAGCTTCAAGAACTCGCAGTACATTACCAGCTGTGATTCTCCACTGAAATTTTTTTTAAGGGAGCTCAAGGTCACAAGATGGAAACAAAGGAACAAGTAGCCCTATCTTGAAGGTGGTTTTGAAGACTCTATTGCTGTAGTCAGGATTAACTCCCCTCCCACCCATCCCCACCCAGAAACTGCATTTATGATTTTGTGACTGAGGATCATTTGTTTGTTAATGTACTGTGCCTTTAACTTTAGACAACTTTTATTTTGATGTCCTGTTGGCTCAGTAATGCTCAAGATATCAATTGTTTTTGACGAAATAAAAATTACTGAACTTGGGCTAAAATCAAACCTTGGCACACAGGTGTGATACAACTTAAACAGGAATCACTGATTCATCCATAATATTACAAAGAAAAACTTATGCGGTAGCCTGCATTAGGGCTTTTGGTATCTGCAGATTTGAAAAATAAAACATCTTGAAGCATATCAATGCAATTAGTTTCTAATGTGGCAAAACTGTACTAAGTTAAAGTTCTGATTTGCTCACTCTATCCTGGATAGGTACTTAGAACCTGATAGCCTTTAATAAGCCATTCCAGTCATGATGAGATGATGTATGGATACATGCATACATTAAAAGCACTGTTTTTGAAGTTAATGCAAGTAAATACAGCAATTCCTTTTTCAATATTTAGGCAGATCATTAATGTGAGCTAGCCAAATGTGGGCAGAACATTACAGGGAATGTTTAAAGGTCTGATAACTTGAAATAGTTTTTAGGAGAATTCATCTATTTAGACTTTATAAAAATGCCTGCCATATGAAATTGAAATGGTAGAATGGCTGACCATGGCAGTGATTGGTCCTCCTTAAGGGCCTGACTGAATTTTTGGTCTAATAACGCATGCTAGTGTTGATGTTTTTTGGTCAAGAGGGTATGAACAGGAAGAATTATGCAGCAGGCTTTATTTTAATGCAGATTCACATTACTCTGTTCAAGCTGCGTGGAGATGTTAAACTGGCTTACTGTAGACTTTGTAAAATGGCTCCAGAAGAGTTAACAAACCTGAGATCACAGAGGTTGGAAATGTACATAAACTGCACAAGGTTTCAATTCTGCTATTAAAGTGCAGTTTTAGTCAGTTTTAGTTGCATAGGTTTCCATTGTATTTATAGTCTGTTTATGCTAAATCTGGCCAAAGATAAGTATTGTCCACCAGAAAAATGCCTCTGCCACTCGGAATTTTCTGTGCTGACTTTGTGGCCAGAGCAGTTAACAACTAATCTACAGTGGCATAGGAAAATGGCAAAAATCTCCTAAAGTGCAATAGATTTTTTCAAGTGTATTGTGCCTTGTTCTAAAACTTTTATTAAGTAGGTGCACTTGACAGTATTGAGGTCATTTGTTATGGTGCTATTTCAAGTCTAGGTTTAGGCCCTTGTACATTTTGCCCATAACTTTTTACAAAATACTTCTTTTATTGCACATTCAGAGAATTTTATATATGTCTTGTGTGCGTGTCCTTAACTTCCAATCTTATTTTGTCTCTTGGAGATTTGAACGCAGCTTGTTTAAGGAGAAGGAAATAGATTCTAAAACTTATTTGGGACCATGGGAATGATAGCTGGGAAGAAAACTATTTGCACACGACAGATTTCTAGATACTTTTTGCTGCTAGTTTTGTGTAATATTTATTGAACATTTTTGACAAATATTTATTTTTGTAAGCCTAAAAGTGATTCTTTGAAAGTTTAAAGAAACTTGACCAAAAGACAGTACAAAAACACTGGCACTTGAATGTTGAATGTCACCGTATGCGTGAAATTATATATTTCGGGGTAGTGTGAGCTTTTAATGTTTAAGTCATATTAAACTCTTAAGTCAAATTAAGCAGACCCGGCATTGGCAGTGTAGCCATAACTTTCTGATAGTAAAACAAAAATTGGCAACTTGAAATTTAACATGCCAAGGTTTTGATACACTTGTCTTAAGATATTAATGAAACACTTCTAAACACTGATGTGAAGTGTCCAGATTCTCAGATGTTTGTTGCGTGAGTTTTGTTTAGTTGTGTGGGTTTTTTTTTTTTTATTTTTCAGTGAATGTCTGGCACATTGCAATCCTCAAACATGTGGTTATCTTTGTTGTATTGGCATAATCAGTGACTTGTGCATTTTAGCAAGTTTTATCAGCCAGCAATATTTTCAGTTCAGATACAAGGATTCAAAACAATATGCAAGAATGGACTTAAACTTGCTGAATGTGAAAATTTGAACTTCAAGTCACTGTAGGTTTAGAATTGCTTATTGTATTAGTTTAGATGCTAGCACTGCATGTGCTGTGCATATTCTTGATTTTATTAAAATAAAAAAGTTCAACTGCACACTCTACTCATTTGTGAAGCGTCACTCTTCTGGTTTACAAGATCTGTAGCCCCAGCAGTCTCATTCACGTGCAACTCGGGAAACAGGTGAATCTAGTGTGGTACACAGCAGCAGGCTTAGGAATGGTAGCTGAGCTTAGGGGTAGAGCTGTTGTAGCAAGCCTCAAATAACCTGTGCCCTGCAGTATGGGATACTTTTGCAGGTTTTCTAGACGAGGTAATAAAGCAGAAGTGGGATGGATGAAAAGACAACAGTTTTGTTTTGTTTGCCCCAGGAGTAAGTTTGGGTGTAACAATATAAAATTTTATTTAACGTTGTGATTTCTCAGCTGTTAGTGTCTGGAACTCATTACGGAGTTGTGCCTCTGGACTTAGCAAAGGTGCCCTGTAGTAGACATTTTGACATCTTCCATGTTAATTCTTGCTAGGCAGCCTCACTGAAAACAAACACGCAATTCTGGGAAAAGTGCAGTACGTACCATCTTCCCTCCAAAAAAAAAGTGTGGGCCCCCCCAGCCCCAGTTGGCAGCTGTTTCCTCACACTTTGGTTTTGAATGTTTTCTGAAGCTAAGCTATGGGATTACAGCTGTAATTAGGCTGCACTGAGGTACAGTACTGCAATATCCAAGGGACTACAGTGGAAAGAATAGGTTCAGATGTTTCCAGTCTTGTCCTTGAAGATAGGTGCAATTCTTACTTCATTTAGAGGAACGTGATTTAGAAGGAACCCGAGTCTGAAGTTGTGTGGTGAAATGACTTTTAGAAACTGGTGAATTCCTGGTGAGTGAGAGTGGAGAAAGTGATGCCTGATGCACAGCAATGTGCTGCAGTTGTGTGGTATGGGCTGAGAACTAGTAAAAGGTGTGATGTGGACTCAGAGACCTGCACATTTGTAAATGGAATGTTCCCTGCTTGGTATGCCCCAGATCAGTAATGTGTATACGTGGGATTTGAAGAACCGTGGAAAGGAGGAGATGAGTGTACTTCCTGGGATAGTGTGCTCAAAGTAGATCCTCCAGCACACTGGCTGTGGACCACACTAAATTTACCTGCTTTAGACTTGCACTGTTGACCTCATCGTGCAGGGCTTTGTGTTGTCATGCCATGTCCCTGGATGTGCAGCGTGCACTCGAGTATCTCTAAAAGCTCTAACATGGCCATTTTTTCACCCCCTCTAGTATTGTGTAGCTTCAAGTCATAGAAATACAGAGCCACGGTTAGGAGAGAGACTGAGGGAAGTTGTGTGCTGTGGAGATGGCCAGTGGGGTTTGGAAGTTGAACTTTGAGCATGAGGCCTGTTTCTGACAAAGGCTGCTGGAGCAAGCAGAGGTGTAGCAGAAGTCACTGAGCAGCAGAAGCCACAGGAGCAGAGTGAAGCAGCTTTGACCAGGGATCATAAAGGCAGGACGGTTGATGTAGAGCAAGGAGAGTACAGAGTGAAAAGTGGAGGAAGTCTGATCCTTAATGTGTAGCAGAAATGCTCAGAAATATTTTCTTAAAAGTTGAGGCTGGAGGAAGCGATTCACCTCTGGCGGTACAAGTTTGGAACTAGGCTACTGGGGAAATTGCAGGTGTGAGGAGTGGTAGGATCCTTAAGGTGCTGTGGTAAGAGAAGTGCAGAGCATGTTCCTGCAGAGCTCGGAGTTTCTACTTCACTAGTTCTTGGCATTCTGGGCAGCATAATTTTTCCCATGAAAAATGGGAAAAGATGGGAACGGGTAGAGAAAACCAATCTTAAGCTGTAAGGTAAAGGAAAGTATTGAGCACTCATATGGTGAAAGTGCCTGACTTACCCTTGGCTATGAAGCTGTGTTGCATCAGGCACTCAAATTATGCAGTGAAGTCAGTCCTTATGCAATATATGGCTGCATATGCCAGTAGTGGCAGTAAAAAGGCTGTAGTAAAACTCACTCTTTTTTTCTGCCAGCGAGATTACTGTGACCTGTGCAGATAAGCAGTGGTCTTGAAACAACATCCATTTGACTCCGGTGACAGTGGGTGGGAGGGATTTCGGTTAATGTCCTATTGGGGATTTTCGTAAAGGCAGAGAGCAGCGGAGTTACTGGAAGAATTTGGTTACTGTTTTTGTTAGGGGAAGGCATGAAATCTTGGCAGTGATGGAGTACAGGAAAGATGAGTTTCGCAAGCAGGGTGCTGCTGAGGCCTTCACCATGGTAATCTGACAAAAGTTGCACTGTGCACCTCATTAAAACTGTGTCTGTAGCCTTCTGAGTTTGTGAATCCTCATCAAATGCAGTGTTCACTGTTGCTCATCTTGATCAATGTGTTCATGGAAATAACCTGCAGTTATTTTAGTCTACACTGAGTTACAACACTTAAGTTCTAGCTCTCATTCTTTGGAGGAGGGGAGCAGAGGAGAAGTCTGTGGTTCAACACCCACTTTCTTGTGAGCTCTTCACATTAGTGAACCTGTCTAGATCTGTTGTGCTAGCACGCAGGCCAACTTCACAGGACAGTCATAACTGGATTATTTTTGAGGGGAAGAAGATTGCTGAGGCAATAACGACATAAAATAGAGCACGAAACTATTTTGCTTACTGCTTTATGTCAGAAAACATACCCGTACAGATTTTGTAGTTCTGCCTGCATCCTAGCTGGTTGATTTGCATAGCATTGCTCTTAAAATAGTGCTTGCTGAAGTAGTCCACAGAAGGGGATCCATTTAACTGTCCCCTGTTCACAGAAATACTATGTAGCAAGCTGAGGTAATTTGCTGATGGTTAACAAAGCAGGACCAGAGCCAAGACCAGAATAAGCATAAGGGCCTGTGTCCACTCATTGATCTACCATCGTGTGGTCTTCTGCTGCTGTCCTTCCTTCTTTCTTGGCATTACTCAGGGAAGGCCTGGAAAGGCTGTCAGTGCTATGGGTCTCTACAGTCTTGGTTGTCTGTTTAGAATAAGAGTGGAAGGAGATTCAGTTGTGTATTTAGTTATTGAGGCCACTGCAACTCTACAGAGAGTTTTTGTAAGCAATTGAAAACCCGCTCCAAACTGTTGGCATTTCGTCAAGAATAGGTTCACTCCTCGTCCTGCCACTTAAAGGGAAATTTACTGTGCGTGTTGTCTGATTTATTAGCAAAAAATGCTGCTGCTAAAGGAACTACATTGTTCAAATAGATGTTCAGTATGTTCAGAGCACGGATTACACAGTGCTGAATCCGATCAATGATCTGCACGGGTTTCAGTACAGCGGTAGTGTCAAATTGCATATTTGGTGTGATTGAAAACTTCGTTCACTCTAATGTTCTTATACAAACTAGATTTCTCAAGTGAAGTGTTTTATCATCAAGGGGAGTAGTCTGATAGGCTGGGACTATTGGCTTTGCACATGTCGAGAGTCAGGACTGTGCTGGCCACTAAACGCTTATAGATGGGAAGGAAAATGGAATAGGGCAGAGACTTAAGGATTGGAAAAGAAAACTACAACAGCTTTAATAAGACAATAATAGTGCTAATAAGGAAGTAACAAAAGTAATGGAATATATATAAACAAATGAAAATAATGAAATACATACAAAACCAGTATCGAACGCAACTCCGTCTGCCCCAGTAGCAATCCCCACTGATGCTGCAGAGCAGGCAGCACCAGAGAAGCCCCAGGCTCAGCAGCAGAGGGGAGCTGGGATTCAGGAACTCGGGATTGTGATCAGAGGGAGCAGAACAGATGGAGTCCTCAGACGCCAGCCATTGAAGAATAAGGCTTAACCTCCGTGACCCCTCGGCTTTATACTGAATATGGCGAAATGGAATGGAATGGAATACTTTGTTGGTCAAGTTTCGGTTATCTGTCTGTTCCTCTCTAGAGGTGCAACCTTTTACTTTATTGTGACCCTTTAACTTCCCTGCACCCCCAGTGTGTTACACAAGATCGGGCAGTGACCTTGGTCACTAGAGGAGTGAGTATCAGCAAGAGCCTTTCTGCAACTCAATCCCTGGCAGTAACTGTGTTTACAGTTAGGCGTTACCACTGCTAGTAGCAGACACTGCAGAAACATGCTGTTAACTTCAGAAAGTGCAGCCTCCTAGAAGAGACTGAGCTGAAAAGTAAAATCACTGAACAGAATTGCTTCTGTTTAACTCAAACCAGGACAGCAGGGAAGGCTGAAGTACAATCTGGAGCAAATTGATAGAAATCTGTTGGTATTATATATTTAGATATTCAGTGCAGAAAATACAGCAGTGTTGCTTTAAGGAGGGAATTGAGTACCACAGTTTTTTCAGTGGTTAAGGAGTTTATCTAATCTTCAGCTGATGACTCAGTGGGAAAGAAGTAGTAGTGATAAATTTGAGGAGGAAACAGAATGAAGAGTTAGGCAAAGATACAACACATCAGTTCCCAGCTGGGCTGCTTATCTGGGTTACCTGGGGCCAGTCACATCATCATGCTGCATCATCGTCGTATCTCTTTCAGTATAAAACTTCAACTTTTTCTAGGAATGACTGCAGTGCCCTGCCCTATTTTGTTTGTCATCTCACCTGTGACTTCTAGCTTCTGCTTCAAAACAATATTTTGCAGGTAGATTCAGCCTAAAAAAAAAAAAAATCACTGCCCAAGCATCGGACACTTAAGCATATTCCTTGATTATTCTACTATAACAAGACAGGTAAATGAGACTTCCGATAGCCTTTGTCCAATAATTACTTTCGTTGTTCTTTCTAATCTAACTTCCGTTATTTACTTTGTTTTATATATTTTTTTTTTGTGAACACTTGTTTCTTCTGGCAGTCAAAACAAACATTCCTTCTGATGGTGCTTGAGATCTCAGAGGTTCATGTGATTGAAAGCCATTTCTTGTCAAGCAAGGGGAGCAGACACTCAGGGCTATTTACAAAGAAGGAACGCCCAGAAATTAAGTGGACTAGGAATCACGATTGAAGCACTTGTGTGCTGATTTTAGAGATTAGATTCAGGTTATGGGAAATGTTCTCTGAAGAAATGTCAAAACACTTCAAAGCTGAGGATTGGCTTATGGAGAAAAAGTACTTGATCATTGATCTTTTCCAGCTTTCTCCTCTTCATCTGTGTTTGGAGAAGATACGCTGGGGGGTCTCTGGGTGAAAAGAATCTGTATGTACTTAATTATGTTATTTAACTTGTGTGGGTCTAAGTCTGTAATGGGATCATGTACTTGAAGGCTTGCCTGAGTTTCTAACTATATCAGCTTGTCCAAAGTAGGACACGTTCTCTCCTCACTGCTCCTTAAACAGATGAAAAATCTGATAATTAGACCACTGTCGAGTCACAATTTACTTCTGGACAGAATAGATTTAATTCCCACAGAGACTTGAGTATTTGCCTATTTTATGTGGATCAATTAAATGATAGGCCCACCGCAACCACTAGTACTTCTCACAAGTAAGTCTCAACGTGCTTTAAGAAGGAGGCCAGCCTTGCCAGGAAACAGACACAAAGCAGTCAAGCAAGAGGCCAGTAGCCGAGTTAGAATCCAGAAGCCCAAGTGTAAACATCAACTTCCTTTCATGATAACCTGGGGAGCGAGGAGCAGTGTGAGGCACTCAGTCGTAGCATGGAAACTGAAGTTCACGCTGCAGCCATTGCACTTGCCTTGGAAGCTGTTACTCTTTCAGTAGTAGCTCCCTGGGAATCAAAAGTTCCCCACACAAGATAAGTCTTATGGTGGTTATTATTTTAGGAGGTGCTTTTTTGATTTAGCACCAGAGGTGAGGCACCCTTGCTTCCCTTGCTCTGAAACCGAGGTATTCTTAAAGGACTTAATTATGACTTTGAGATACTCTTTATACTCATGAAATGGAGGCAGATTTCAGTGTATTCTGTGGTACATGACAGCATTCCCCTAACTAGTAGCCAATAAAGAGCTGAACACTGCAGTGCACTGCTGAATTTTCTGGCATGGGCTGTGCCGTAGGATTATGAATGTCTTAACCAGGTGGAAGCGTGAGGAGATCTCTGGGTCTGCTTGAGCAAGTGTGTTAAAAGAATGTCTACCTGATAATTGCCAGTCACTTTTCTGGGGCTTTTGCTAGCTCCATGGAGACTTGCCCTAGGATGTGCTGGAGATGAGATAACTTCACAAGTTTTAGTTCCAATACTAGAACCTCACTCCCACATAAGGAAAAGATCATACTGCTTTGACTGGTGCTTTTAATATTGAAGGTACAGCTTTGATTTAGAAATCTACTCATCTTTCTTATTTGGAGCCCGCATGAATGGGCTGTAGATATCATGTACAAGTTCACCCCTGTCGTGATCAGCAGCACAGAGTCAAGTTGGAGGCCTGTGGCCAGTGATGTTCCCCAGAGGTCAGTGCTGGGTCCAGTTTTGTTCGATATCTTCATCAATGACCTGGATGAGGGGTTAGAGTGTACCCTCAGCAAGTTCGCTGATGATACAAAACTGAGAGGGGTGGCTGATGCACCAGAAGGCTGTGCTGCCATCCAACAAGATCCAGACAGGCTAGAAAGCTGGGCAGAGGTGAACCTCATGAAGTTCAGTAAGGACAAGTGTAGAGTCCTGCATCTGGGGAGGAGTAACACCAGGCACCAGGACAGATTAGGGGATGTCCTGCTGGAAAGCAGCCCCGTGGAGAAAGACCTTGGAATCCTAGTGGACAGTAAGTTGTCCATGTTCTGTTGTGGTCAAGAGGGCTAGTGGAGACCTGGGGTACATTAAGAAAAGTGTGTCCAACAGGTCAAGGGAAGTTTTCTTCCCTCTCTACCCTGGTGAGACCACACCTGGAATACTGTCTCCAGTTTTGGGCTCCCCAATTCAAGAGAGACAGTGACCTACTGGAGAGAGTCCAACTGAGAGCTATGAGGATCAAGGGACTTGAACATCTCTTACTAATTGAGACTGAGAGTACTGTTTAGCCTTGAAAAGAGAGGGCTGAGAGTGGACTGTATTAGTTTGTATAAATACCTGAGGAGCGGGAGTCAAGAGGAAGGTGCCAATCTCTTCACAGTGGTGCCCAGTAATAGGACAAAGAATTTAGTAAGTGTAAACTAGAACATAGGAAGTTCTGCCTCACCATGAGGAGAAACTTCTTTACTGTGAGGGTGATGGAGCGCTGGAGCAGGATGCCCAGAGAGGTGGTGGAGTCTCCTTCTCTGGAGACTTTCAAAACCCACCTGGACGCGTTCCTGTTTGGACCAGCCTAGGTGATCCTAGGTTGGATTAGGTGATCTCTAGAGGTCCCTTCTAACCCCTAACATTCTGTGATTCACCCCTACCTTACTTTCAGTTCTTTGGCTGAAGGCACTGGGTCAGAGGTGGAACTTGTAACAATGGAATCCTTTAAGAGTAGGTTAGATGAAGACTTGTCAAGAATTACATGACTATCACAGATCATGCTTAGGGACAAGGGATGAGTTTCCTTTTAAAGGCTGATTCAGTTGGAAGGATAAATTATTTTTTTGTGGTGCATAGTTTCCTGATTACTGGGACTGCTGAGTGGTTGCCCTTCTGCAATCACCAGATGCTCTGTGATTAGAGATTACTTCTGTGCTAGGTTTTGCGTCCATCAGTGTTTAGATGGGATGTTAAATTGCCAGCCATGAAGTTGGGCACTGGCAAACATTTTTTGCCACATCTTTGTGCCATTGGTCCTACTGGCTTAAAAACATTCAGTTTTCTCTTTGTCTTCCCTGACTCTTTCTACTAAGCCTAGAAACATACCTTCCTCTGAGTCACGTTCTTCTGAACCAGGTAACCCTTTTTCCCAAAGCTCTTTGGTTGCCATCTGCAGCCTCTACTTGGTTTGGATATTTTCAGAGACCCACCTGCTTTCTCAAAAGTCAGAAACTAATTACTTTTGCTTCCCTTGATGTTCCTACTCACAGAGGCCTATTTCTGCTGTACAGCATTTTGTTTCAAGTAGACTCTTCATAGTGTGAAGGTCTCCTTTTAGAGGTGAGTGTGATCACAGCTAGGGTGTGTTCAGGGTGGCAAATCCATGCCTTCAGATGAAGAGTTTGCAGGGCTGCTCAGGCAAGACCTCACAAGCAATAGGCCCATCTGAGCTGCAGGAGGGTGTCTGTCCAAGTTTTTTTTAAGCAGAATTATTATTGTAGGTTATTTACACAGAGCTCCTCCAGGTCATTGAACTCTTTTAACCCAGAGCAGTAGCTGGCACAACTGTAAATTGATATGGCTGTCAAATTTGCACGTAGTCCTCAAAAATTCTTTTATGAACTACTCAGTATCCGAGCGCTCATCAGTTCAGGAGAAGATATATGTTGAGAAAGTTTTGGGATTTTTTTTACGTGTTATTTTTTCAGTGGTATAAAAATAGCAGAATGCAGTGACTGGATAACCCTCCAAATTTGGAAGAAGCTATTTGCATGCTATGTTTAATTTCCTTTACTAGAGCATGCTATATTATTAAAATTAGACCTGCGTGGATTTGTCCTTTTCCCCGGAATCTTTCAACTTCAAAATTTGGGGTTTTTTTCCTCTGTACCAATGCAGAGCATACAATCAGAATAGTCCTGTGTTTCATGTAACATTAACTCTGGGTTTGGTAACTTAGGGCTAGTTGTTGTATTGCTCCCTTTATTAAAAACGACATTAAAATGGCTTTCATTTCTAAATACAATTCTCAAAATATACTATTTTTAAAGAATGCCCAAGATTGACATGACTACAGTATAGTTCTGAACCACTTTTCACAGTTTATGAATGTTTTTTGAAGTAGGTATTTTCTAAGAGCCACAAAACAGTTCTATTTAGGAGTTCCTGACAGTCTCTGTTGTCACCTCATATCAGTGTGAGACACCATTTTCTTAGTCACAGCGTGACTCAAAATTTGTACCACGTGTCACTAATTCAGCCTTGGGTGCTGTAGATTCGGAGCTCATGTGTGGGTGCCATCTGACAATAAAAACCTGAGGGTGAGCTGCTTCTCGCCAGCGAGCCACAGGGGCACCTGGGCTGCCAGTGGTTTTGCCTTGTTTATTCACTCTATTTTTTTTTTAATGTTCATTTCACAAAGTTAGCACCAATTTACAAAAGTACAGCCTCAGTAGCCTGTGTGTTCAGTGCATGGATTATAGAGTATATTTGATTTTACAGTCACATCCTGCACTTGGAAATGCTGTAGAGAAAATGTCCATTGGATTTTCGAGGGCAGAAGTGGACCTTAAACTCCAGATTCGTCTCCCTTTGTGTACTACACAGGGCCAAATCTGCTGAGGCCTACGCTCGAGTTACATCATCGCCATTAATGCTCTTGCAAAGCACTTTCCCAAGCTCAGAGGAGGCAATTGAGGCAGTATTTCCAAAGCATCCTGGCTCTTGGCATGCCTTCACTGCTATTTTCTTGAAAGGAAACTTTCCTGATGATGCTAAGTGGGGAGAAAGTTAGTTCATTAGCTCTCACCTCTTCTGATTTGGTGTTCCCATTGGGTGGTTGAAGGACAGGTCCTTTCTCTGTGGCGTCATGGGGCTTAGTTGAAGGACGGGTCTTTTTTAAGCCGTGAAGGCAGCAGGTGGTTAGTAGTAGTATTGTTACTTGCTACAGTAAATGAAGCTTTTAGTGACTCTGCCACCAGTCGGGGGGAAACTATGTTTTTTGACTTAAAAGCAGGGCAGCTCCACCTTGCTGCAGAAAGCTGTGGCATAGGCTTTGCCCTCCAACATCAATAACAAAGTGGGAATGGGATCAAAGCTTCAGATCTCCCTGCTTTAAAAGATGTGGGAAGAACATAACAGATCCTGGTGTGCATCCCAGTCGGTGAGGCTGTGTGCTGGGGGGTGGAGGGGGTCTAGGCTCGGAACAGTAGAGACATCAGCTTTTGCAGGAGATAGGAGAGATGGCAACTGCGTGTGTTGGCGCTGGTGCAAGCTGCTGACGCTCGCAGGTTGGCAGGAAGATATGCTTGATCAGCTTTGTGGGTAGAGAAAGATGTCCTGGATTAGTAAGTGCTGGCAAGAGCCAAAGTGATAAAAGTACTGTGAGACTGAAGCGGTACATGTGAGTCTTTCCTGGGCTTTCCATGCAGAGCTTCCCAGAGCCCCACACTCACAAGCTACATATCACATTTTTCTTCTGAACATCTTTATATATATCACTGAATTGATCCTCTATCACTACAGAAATGTTTCAGTTTCCTTCCCCCTATGGGGGTTATTTAGCTGTTTGATTTGTGGATGGCTGATATTACCCTTCAATCCTGTTGCCCCCCCTGAATGTCAGATTTGTGTTCCCTTGTGCTGGGAGGTGAAGCTTAACTTGAGCTGTGATGCTGCCCTCAGTAATAGGTCTGGAGCAGGTTGTGCTTTTCCCTTTCTCCCAGCAGAAAGTTCCCACCATGTCACTGTTCCGCTGGGATCACTGGGAGGTCCTTGGAGTGCTGGCCTGGAATAGCGCTAGTCATGGCAGAACAAGCAAAGTGGCAGCTAAAATGAAGGTGGTGGTGGGTTTGATTTCTGTTCTTCTTCTTTGTTGTGTCACCAGTGACTTTCAGAGCACATTTTCAAGTACGTTGGGCATCTTGCCAGTAGGATAGTATTACAGTATTAATAAAGGAGCAGGCAGGAAGGAAAAATGTCCTGTTTTTTCCAGATCAAACTGGAGTAAGGAACTAGTGATTTCATTGCAGTAGAGAAGGCTGTCAGACTTAAAGGAGTGATTGCTGATTGTTAAGAGCTATTAAAAGCAGAATACATTAGTGTCGGAACGATTCCATCCCCTGTTGCTTCAAGTCTCTATAGCCTGACTGGTACAGGATGCACATTTGCATTGTGAAGTGCCAGTAAATCAGGCTAGAAAGGAGCCAGGGTTATCCTAGCTGACTTAAATAATGTAAAACTACTGTCCTTCAGTGGGGAACACTAAAAATCCCAGAGATAGTGCTCAAGCCCCTTGCACGTGATGAGAAATTAATTCAATTTCTAACCCAGTATAGTTATAGTGAGATTATTTTGCTCTTCAAGTTCTAATATTAATCTTTAATTCCGCTCAGTGCCTCTTCATCTAGCTGAGAGAGCTCAGTATCCCCTAACTGTGCTTTTTTGATCAAAGATGCTGTTCTTCAAGAATTGTAACCCCCCTGCCCCGCAATCCAATGTAGCAGTCCTAGTTACAGACCTGTACTTATTTGCATGAACTGGCCTGCTCGTAAAGATATTTGCTGTGCCCTTCTTCCTTTTAAAGGCAGGACATGAGCCCAGAAGGTTTGAGAAGCGTCTACTGACCCTCCCTTTTAGGCACTGGGCTCCCATGTGCATTCTGGTCCCTTGGGCAGCACCTGCTGCCAGACACACAAAAGCTCTTCTGCAGAGCCCCCCCACACCACGGCCAGGGGTTGCAGACAGCCCTCCGGTATTTCTCTTCAGCCCTCTGCTTGGAGAGCTGAGCCTGTTTGATCTTGAGGGCTTGCAGATGGGAGAGTGCATATGGTAATAGTTTTGGAACTGGGCACTTAAAACAGCGTAGGAGTCTTTCCTTTTTAGTAGGTGATAATTGTTTGCCTTGGGCAAGGATTTTGCACGCTCCAGTACGACCTTTTGCTCTTCCGTTCGAGCTTTTGTGTTTTGGTATGTAGTCGTGTGTTGCGTGTATTGCAGCTGCTTATGTGTTCCTGTGTATTTTGAGGGACTGGAGCAAGTTCAGAGGAAATCTGAGGCCCCTGAGTGCACAGGGATGTAAGACAGAGGACTGCACAGGCCCCTGGCTCCAGACTTCTTCCATATGTTTCATCATCTCTCACTTACCTTGTTTCCATGTACTTTGATTTTAAACACCACAAAACTCCTGCCTAAACACTTTCTGGACCATGTTTTTATACCTTGTCCCACCTTATCATTTGTGGGATACGTCTCCTTTCCGTTATTTATTTCCTTTACCCAAATGGGATCATCCCTCAGGAGGCTGTCACGGTGTGGCAATGCATGTGGCAGCCACCTCTAGCAATGGACTTGTGGGATAACAGGAAACTTGTGCAGGAACACAGATCCTATCTGTGATGTCCTGTAGCCTTTTGTTTGTATAGCATCTTATCTGAACTGCTGTGCAAATACATAGGATTACTCATGAGAGTAGGGAGGATTAGCTCTATAATTCATGCAGATTGATGCTAACAAGACCTTCTCAGGGAGGATGTTCATAGCAGTCTCCTAGGTCTGCTTTTCTTCTGATGTCCTCAAAGTATCACCTCTGCGCTTTAAGAATGTGGATGGCAAACTGTAGTCAGATGTTACAGACCTCATCTGAAGAAATTCCTGTCTGGGAGGAATAAACAAGCAGTGTTGTATGTTTTGCTTTAGGGAGTATAGAGATTAGCTAAGTCTGTGTGCTAAAACCTCCTTCATAAACAGACTCCAGCTGTGACAGTCCTGGGATCTGTACCCTCTTGCTCCAAGCTGCCGTGCCAAAATAGAAAAAGGCTTTTTCCTGGACAGGCTTTGTCCCGAGATGATCTCTCGGTTTGTGAATGTGTTCTGACTTGGCAAAACCCCAGTAATTTAAAATATTCAGCATGACAGCTGTGAAACTGGGCACATCATGGTCTGGTGACTGACCTGAGGAGTAACAAATGCCCTCTGCAGAATGACACAGTCCATGCTGGCGTCAGTTCCGGCAGCTCCAGCCTTGCTGATTTGTGGAACACATCACTCCTCATCTTCCATAGCTGAGAGATGGAGGTGCAGCTTTTGCAAGGAGTTAGAGAAGCGGGATGTGCAAGATAAAAAGCAAAGGTCATAAACTCCATCGGCAGCCTGGGAATGCATTGGTGTTTGCATGGCAAGGCTAAAATAGGATACGTCTACATGGTAGCTTTATAGGGGCAGAATGCTCCAGTGTCCTTCCTAGGCTGTAAACGTCAGATTTGATCGTGGTATCTGTTTACAGGTACAGAACCACATATCTAGGCTGCAGGGGCTTGTTACCAGTTTGCCATGCAGCCCATTTGCATAAATCTCAATATAAGACATCCCTTTTCATGGAGAAGAAAGGCCAGCACTTACAACAAACCCATGATAGCTGCATTTATGACAGTACAAGTTAGACAGATGAATAACAGTATTTGAGGGAGATTTCTGGAAGCTTCTTGGTGGTTACTGTAGACACATGTCCAACTAGAAGTCACTGCTGTGCCCCCAGTTTAAGCTCATATACAGCACTACAGATATTATCCTAGGATCGTTGGGTACTAACGATGCCCTTCTCTTCTTTAGAGATGCTTACCTGCAACTTTAACTTATCCTTTGATATGGATGTCTAAGTCCCAGTTGAAAGCATTGAGTTTTCCAGGCTTATCAGTCGATTAAAGTCGGCAAAAAAGTCAAAACCCAGTCATTTCCTTTTAGCTAGTTTATGATATATAAAGGAACTCTGAAGCGTTTCTTTTCCTCCCCAAACGGGGAATGTCAGATAGACTATTTCCTGCCTTTTCTCTCTTAAGAATACTGTGTGGGAGGTCTCAGAAGTATAAAATTGCTTTTCCTCAATCAAAAAGACAAGAGACTTGGAGCTTTAATAGAGACATATTTTCTTCTCAACCGTTTTCAAACGTTTGCGCTACATTGGACTTAATGGTACAGGAGTTTTAAAGGGGCTGAATAAATCACTTCTTTTTTGTTTTTCATCAAGTGGCATGCTGGCAATATTGCCTCCATTAGAGATCTTTTAGACCTTTCAGGAAAAAACAGCATTAAAACCAGACTGAATTCACTGTGTTTAAAAAAGCAGCAGTCAAAAAACATGCCTCAAATACATAAATGTTACTAGGAAACACAGAAATGTCAAGTGGGCATGAGGTGACTTCTGTTCTTGAAGACCTGGGTCACATTCGATAGATATATTCAGTTACTAGTGGTTACTTGGAAGGTACTTAAGTGTGGGGAAGAGAAGGAGGGATCCCTAAAGAGAAAGCTGACCAGGGGGTGCAGCTGTGCATGTGTTGGCTGGCTGAAGCTGCCGTGCAGAAGCCGAGGGATGAGTTAAAGCTCTGGTAGGTCACGACACAGTTTGCTCTTTCTGATTTATGAATCCCACACTTTGAGTGTTTCTTTGCTTTGCTGTATTAACAGCTTCAGTACCCAAGAGTGTGTGATTGTCTCAGGCACCCAGGCGTCAACCATCAGGCAGGAACAATATGCAAACACACTGCTGCATTCTCACCTGCTTGAAGAGGTGTTTGCTTTGCAAAATGTAAAGCCAGGAGTATGTCACTGCATCTTCCAAACTGTACCTGAAAGAGAATTGTTAGTAACTAGTAAGGACACAAATTGCTCTTACTTGCTTTACTGTTAAATCAAGCTTACGGTGCATTACTATGCGAACATTACAACCTGTATTTCCAGCACAGTCACTCAGCTGTCATGCAAAGATACTGTCAATCCAGGGAGAAGGAAATTCAGCAATGCTGAAAATAAATAAAACAATACGTTTACCTGTACTGCAAAAACATCACATCTTGTTTATTACATACAACTCTTCTTGCACAACTCCTCCCACCCTATTAATAAAATGTCCTTAAGATTTCAAAGTGGAAAGCTCAGCAGTTGCTGATGCAAAATGACAGCAATGATGATTTATACCACCCACAGATCAAGCCTGAAGGCTTTATTTACATGCTGCAAGACTGTTTGCATAAGGCTTTGCCCAATTTGGTGCTTGGGAAATATGGTGGTGAAAAAATTTAGCTGTGCTATGAAATGGAAAAGCATTCTGAAGACTTAAGGCTCTTTGCATGCTGCTGTACCGCATTCATAAAATAGCCAAACCTGGCTCTGATGGGCTGTAAATGAACTCTCAGTGAAAAATATATCAAACTACAGACAGCCTGGGAGAATGCCTTCCAGGTTCCTCATAAAGACTTCATACCAATTAGCAAAGCTAGTCCTAGAAAGCACGTAACAGGCTTTATGCTAGACCTTGCAGATGCTGGGACAGGACTTTGGTTTTTTACCGTACCAGCATTTAGACTGACTGTGGTCTTGAGTGACAGGATATGCAAGATTTACAGTGAGAGCAAGGTAACTGGTATTGTTTAGAAAGGAAGGTAAACAAAATTGTTACTACCAAGAAAGTGGGAAGTCAGAGCTGTGTGGGCTGAGTTCTGTCCTTACATGGCTTCGGGGAATTATGTGATTTTATTCTATGACTCAGAGTTGTTTTTACAGCATTTGCGTCACCCAGAACAGTTGAATCTGCATAAGATCCAGCATGTTCCAGGAGAGAATATTTTGTTCTGTAGTGTGAACTCACTAACAGACACTGACAGCTTTCTTGGTTTGCTTTTTTTTGGTTATTATTGTCCTTCAGGCACAAACTGCAAAATGTCTCAGAGCTATCAGGTTCTGTATGCAGTATATGCAGTGTCAGGGAAAATGCTAACACTTGGACAACCCTTTTACAAATCAGCAGCAGTGAATTTCATTTCCTGAGAGAGCTGTAAGCTTTCAGCTTGCCTCCTTCAGCCTCTGTTCACATGTGAAAAAGCACAGCCTGCGCGTGAAGTAATAATGTCACTGCCCCCCTCAGTTCCACCCAGACCTGACCCCATTACCTCACATGCAGAGCCTCACCCACTATAGGTGCCGCAAATTAGTCACTGTCCTGAAGTGTAAATGCTTGTGTTTTTCCATCCAGGAGGGTTGTTAGAGATTTGGCACATAATGCTGTAAGGAGATGGCAGAACTGAAAGTAGGTGAGCTCGAGCATTGGTTTGAAGATGCAGCAAATTCAAAGCAAATTTAGGGTTTTGGAGGCTGGATTGCAAATGCTGCAGCCCTGTGATGCAAAGTGCTGATCCAGTATTGGCTCACTCTGCTTGTTCAGACATGCTCAAGTGCTTTTGAGAAGTTATTTTTGTGCTGGCAAGCGCTATGAGAGATCAGGTGGTGTCTGCCCATGTGGCTCTGCATTCCTACGAGGCTGCAGATCATTTCTCTTCCTGCACCTGGCACAGAGCTGTCGTAAAAGTGTGATGCTGACATAAAGGCCACTCTGGCTAATTAACAGAAATGAGAGTGCATGACCGCACCCAGCCTGGAGCATGTCAGTGGCACTGTGCGGTTTGGGGTTTATTAACAGCCGGGGACATGCCTCAGCCTCCCATGCATTGCCCAGTATAGCTTTGACATAACTGAAATCCCAAGCAAAATGATTTATTTTGTTGTTCAAGTGCCTTGCACATGTCCAAGGGAGGATTGCTCACCTTTTACCTTCCCTCTTTGCTGGAGAGCACTGGCACTGGACTTTGACTCTACTGCGTTTCTTGTTTGGTGCTGAGCTCAGGCAGGAGGGTGCGTCATGACCCTGCGAGCTATTTCTGTAAAGGAAACAGCTACTTCTCTCACTACTAATTTATATATAAATTCTATTTATTTAATATATTATTTATATATTTTTATATATTATGCATATATATAATATGTATATATACCAGCTGCAGTTTGCCAGGGGTCTGCTTTTGGCTTTTGCTTTTCACCTGCTCAAGTTTTGTCAAGAATAAAGGCTGAGACTGAGTAAGGTGCAGTCATCTAAGGCTGCAGCCTGGGTGGGGGAGGCACTGCACTAATCTCCTGTTCTGTTGTCTCTCCTCTTTTGTCCAGAAGAGAAGAAAATGAAGCTGACACGATTATCCGATAGCTAATTAACTGAATCCCATCAGGACTGGTCACTCTGCAAATTCTTGGTGATTTAATTTCCCCTTTTAATTAATTCCTTCCCTAGAAATTATTAGCTCACATTAGAGACAAATTACCTGTTAATTTTCCTTTTGATAATTAGTGCTCTTCTAGGCCCTGGGTAAGCTTTCTTGCCTTATGTCAGATTAGTTCAAAAGCAGGCACTTAAGTCTTTTGATTTCGGTTTCTGTTAATCATGCCATTTCCCATTTTGCATATGGGAAGACAGGCTGCGGTCTAGTCAAGGCAGGGGTCTGGTAATGACAAAGGGGCTTCCTGGAGAGGTGGTTCCCTCCCCATGTCTCCTGTGGACTTCCCATGTACCTGGGAGAGATGATGAGGAAAGGCTGAAGGAGCTGGGTCTAGCTTGGAGGAGACTGAGGAGTAACAACATTAACGTTTATAAATATTATGAAGGGCAAGTGTCAGGATGACGGAGCCAGGCTCTTCTCAGCGATGTCCAATGATAGGACAAGGGGAAAGGGTACAAGCTGGAACATAGGAGGTTCCACAAAAGAATTAGGAAAAACTTTTTCACTGTGAGGGTGACAGAGCACTGGCACAGGCTGCCCAGAGAGGCTGTGGAGTCTCCTTCTCTGGAGACATTCAAAACCCACCTGGATGCGTTCCTGTGTGACCTACTGCAGGTGATGCTGTTCTGGCAGAGGGGCTGGACTAGATCATCTTTCGAGGTCCCCACCAACCCCTGACATTCTGTGATTCTGTGAAAAAAAGCAAAAACGAAACCCAAAATTAATTACAGTGCAAATTTTGACCTTTGCAGCTTCTGCTCTGCTGATGCCCAAGGTCTCTAAGCTTTGATTTTTTTATCTGTCGGGCATGGGGCCAGGGCCATAGTGTCCTAGCGAGGGGCTGCAGCAGCGAGGGCTGCCTGTGAGGGCTTTCACAGCAGGTGGAAGGGAATTTTCTTGAGGTCTGGCCTCAGCTCCTGAGGCTGCTTCTGCATTTTATCTACAGATTGGTTCAATGCAAAAAGCAGAAGCTGTCCAGGAAACAGAAGGTGATGCTTCCCCTCTGCCAGCCCCCCGGCTTCCGGATGTGTTTGCAAATCCTCGTCTCCTCTTTCAGTATCTTTCTGCCAGACAGAAGCCTGCTGCCATTATTTATTAATTTTGCTGCACAGTGTCACGGTTTCGACAGGAGGGGGGGATAGTCCCCTTTTGAACTATGCTGGCTCATCGCTTCTATTTGCAGGGCATTGCTTTAGGGGAGACGGTGGTGCAGGTTTGGCTCTCCCGGTATGGCGGAAAGCAGAGAATTTGGGGCAAACACTCAAAAAAACCCCTGCTCGTTATAGAGGCCTTGAGTGATGTTGCTCATGTTAACTATTGCCGCGTGCCATGGAGCAGTTTGTCCCTTCAGGCTCTTGGAGTGGTGGCAAATGCTCTCCTCAGCCTCGACTAGGGTGAATGTTGGAGCGATGGCTGGAGAGGTTGCCTTCCTTGTGAGCAGCTGTGAGGTCAGACTTCATACACAAAATAAGGTGGTGGAGTGCAAGGTCCACGAGCAATGCCCCAGCGACACCTGATGGAGCGTGTTTGGGCTGGTCTGGTGGCTCATGTACAGGTGTGATGGAGGAAAGGCAAACGCCCAGCAGATGTTTTTATGGAAAGATATGCATGTTCCGTGCTTGAATAAATAAAACATTTAGGTTGCCTTCAGTTACTGCCTAAGCCTCAAGTCTCTCAAAACATTTCTGTTCCTTGGTGAATCAAACATTCAGGCCCAGAGCCTCGAGGGTATTTCCGCATCTGTGCTGCTAACATCCCCTGGCTAACACCTAATTCTACTTAGGTCTCTCAGGTGTGAACAGAGACACCTAAACACAGGTGCTACTGCCTGGCACAGCCCCAAAGCCGCGGGAGGTGTGTGTGTGGGGTGTCTCAGACAAGGTGTGTTCAGGTGGCACAAGCTAACCTCATGTTACTGCCCTTCCAGTTCCCCTGCAGGTGCTACTGGCCCCTCAAGTCAGAAGGGACCTGTGTGTGCTCCTCTTTTCCACACCCTGTGACAAAACCCGACGCTGTAGCCCTTCAGCTGGGGACTTTCAGCCAACTTGCAGCACTGGTAGGGTTCTTCAGACCCAGTGGGATGCTCTGTCAAAGGCACCTACTGAACATCTGTCTGCTTTTCATTTTGCAGTTTTTAAACTGCAAAAATCATAGCAGCAGTCCCAAGCAGTGAAGTTTCCCTATCCCATTTAAGGATGTTTCTGCCACACTGGTGAGCCCACTGCTCTGGTAGGAGAGAGAGATTGAGGATGGACTGTCACCAAGTGCACCCGAGCAGCTCCTGCAAATGCTCAGTGAGTGCCAAAGAGGGAGATGATGTGCTTTGGGCACATTGGAGGTGCTGCTGGGCCAGGGGGTGAAGGGAGGCTCAGCACTGCACAGCTGGGTATGCTGCCCCTTCCCAGCCTGTCGCGGGTTAGGGCTGAGCTGGCCACTAACACGGACAGATGCTCTCTAACCCCCTCTTCTCCTCTCCAAATGGGAAGGAAAAGGGAATGAAGCAGAGAGACTTTCGGGTTAGAGAAGAAAAAAAAACCTAGAAAAGCTTTAATGAAACAATAATAGAAATAATAGTGGAATGATAAAAGTAAAGAACTATATACAACTATAGATAGTAGCCCGATAGCAAACCCGACTCCCTCCTCTGACAGCAATCCCCACTGGTGCTGCAGAGCAGGAGGCTCTGGGGAAGCCCAAGGCTCAGCGGCGGCGGGAGCTGGATACAGGGAGCTGGATTCGGGAACTCAGGATCCAGATCAAAAGCAGGAGATCAGATGGAGTCTTCTCTGGACACTGGTCATTGCAGAAAAGGGACGAAACTCTTGCGATCACTCAATTTATACTAAATATGATGTATATGGGATGGAATACTCTCGTTGGCCACCTGTCCTGTCTATTACCTGCTGCAGGTGCAACATTTTACTTCCTTGTGACCCCCCTTTACTACCCGGCACCCCCAGCGTGGCACACAAGAGCCAGCAGTGGCCTTGGTCACTACAGGAATAAGTTTCAGTAAAAGCCTTTCTGCATCCCAGTCCCAAGCAGTAACTGTAAACATCAGGTGTTATCACTGCCAGTAGCACACACTGTCTGCAAAAACATGCTGTGAACTTCAGAAAGTGCAGCCTTTTAGAAGACACTAAACTGAAAAGTAAAAATCACTAACAGAACTGGGTTTTTTAGCTAAACCCAGGACATAGCCTCACGCCCTCACGTGCCAAATGTGTCCCACAGCATGCCCTGGTTCTTCTCAGAGGAGAAGTGTGAAAGCGCTGCCTGAATCAAAGGGAAATAATAAACATAGTGAGATAATTCTGGTTAGAAGACGGGGATTTTTTCTGAGGGCTGTGGTGTCTTGCAGAGCCCTAGTGTGATTTGTTTTTAATGTCAGATGTCTAGCCCTCCTTCACATTCCCCACAGCTCGGCTTGATCAATGCGCTTCTGCAGCAGCTCCCTCCCCCTGCCTCATACACGTGGTGTTTACCTCCTCTGTTTCCCACCATACACCAGAGCAGATGTTCCCTGCTCTGTTATAACTAAAATCGGGCACTGTAGCTCAAACAACTTGTTGCAACACACTTGTTGCTAGAGCGCAGCTGTTGTAGAACAGCTCTTATAAGTGCAAAAAGAGTTTTCCCCACCCACCCGCAGGCTCCCGTGAACCCAATGCAATCTGCCCAGCATCCCTAGAAATAAGGTTAAGGGATTTGCAGGCTGCAGCTTTGATGCTGTTGACATAGCAGTAGAGGAGCTTTCTCTTCATGTTGCCAGTTGCCAGGCTTGAGACTCGGCACTGATCCCATCATCTCTGAGTGTAGTATTTGCTCTGCTGCAGAGGAGCTATTTTCTTTGCCACTGTCGAGCTGATGGCTCAAAAAGCTGTTGTGCGCCTTCTCCCTCAGGTACTGTGGTCTTCTGCAACTTGCAGGAAACAAAGACTTTTGCATGAGCAGAAGCGATGTACTTCTGCGATCGATAAATACACCCCAGCATGGGGGATTTGCTGTGTTTGCCCGTAACATGGACATGGGGGCTTATCTGGCTGTGTCCAGGATTGGCATGGAGGAGGAGGTGTCAGCAACCCATAAAATCACAGGCAAGGACTGAGTGGGAACCAGAATATGCAGGTGTAAATGTGTACTTATCTACCACAGTGGCTGTTCCCCTCCCATCCCTGAGCTCTGTTAGTGTTAATCATCTTAGACCTGTGCAAAAACTCTGCATATGTCAGGTGGTGGGTGTTTGAGTAGCTGCATTACTATCGCTGGAGAATCTAACCCCTTTGCAGATGAACTCTGCTGAGGCTTGGAGAAAGCAGCAGGGCAGACAGCTGCCATCAGCTGCACTGGCTGCTCCCTCTCCTCTCCAGTGCACCCTGGAGTGATGCTCCTTTTCTTGCCAGAGCTCCATGCACTCCATGTTTGGTCTCCCTGAGTTTCTTTGTCCTTTACCCATGACACATCCTTTCTTGGTGGGCCAAAACTTGCTGTTCAGGTGTGCTGCACCATGTGGGGAAGCCTTCCCTCACACAGCTGTGGGGAGGAGCACTGGAGACTTTGTTATGCCCCTTTCCTTTGCTAGGAAGGGGCGTGGGTGAAAGATGTGTCTGTGGCTCTTTGTACTGTAAGGTTTACTGGAAGGAGGACTCAGCCATAATAAACAGCTTTTAGTAAGTTCTTTTGCTGTGTTTTCAGCAGTCCTTTAACTGATCTGAGCTTGCACTGAATGCATTGCCGTTACATGCTGAGGAAGTCACAATAAGTTCATTTAGCAAATCTTTCAGATCATCTGTAAGTGTATGCTGCTTTAAGCTTGTGTTTATTGTTCTGGTTATTATGTTATTGAAGTTTACTCTTGATTACTGGCTCCTTTCCTATCTGTCAGCATCTTTGACAGGCAACAGAATTATCCTTTTAGGTCTACTACCAGGTAATTACGGTTGCTTGGCATGATAGAGTATTCCTTGTTACTTGGTGTGCAGAAGTGTTAGTCAGGTGGGGGACAGTACCATGATGGGTAGAGCAAAAATCACAGTGCAGCACTGTCATAATTCCCCTGGAGCCCTCCATCGAAGAGTCCCAGGGCTTCTGGTTCATTTTCATGGAGTATCTGACCTGGCTACAGAGCAGGCACCTGACAGAAGTGTCCAAGTTACACAGAGACAGGTAAGTGATGAACTGCTCCAAATGTTGACACTACACAGCCAGGAGAAGGTAGCACTGCTCCCATCACGTAGGTGGGAGAGATGAATCACCGGCCTGAGAGGGCTGTTGGCTTTGATAACCTATTCCCTGTTGTGCATTTATTGTAGATAAGGCTGTTTCAAAAAGCAATTGCAGTGCTGGGTTTTGAGCTCATTGTGCATTGCCCATACTGTGGCTGTGGAGGCAGCTTTAAGACTAATGGACTCACTAACCTCTAGGGAGGAATTAAGTGAAACTCCCTGCGATGTATCCTTGCCTCCATGTATATAGACTGCACAGTCTTGCCATTATATGATGAGGAAGTGCATGTAGTCAGTGCCTTAGGTGGCAGCTTGCAAAAAGAGATGGCAGGAGACAAGCTGCTCCCTATTTATTACACAGGAGAGAAATCACCCTGCAGATGTCAAAAGGCTGGAGCAGGGTTGTTCCTCAGCTGCTGGTAAAAGCAGCGTGATCCCAGACACTCCTGGGGCTCCCTGGCTGGGTGTGCCCACACCTCCAGCACCCTTGGGCCAGCTTCAGCAGGGAGGGCAAGTTGGCTGGAGCAGGCACTGACAGTCTTGACTTTCCCTGTCAGCTTGTGGGATGTGTGAGCAGCAGCTGCTTGCTCGACTGCACGCCGGGCAATAGCAGCAATGCAGCACAGCGTGCTGAGACAAGGGCTGCTCGATGGCCAAAGCAAGGGCAAGGCTCCCCACACCCCACAAAGAAGGCAACACAGCTGCTGTGCAGGCTTCACTAGCAGCAGCAGTTCATCCCTGACATAAGACGTCTGAGCATGGCCAGCCAGTTTTAGGGAAAAAGAAAATTATAATGGAGGCCAGGAGTCACAGCTCAGATGTGAGAGCTGTAGATTCAAGTTCCTCTTCAGCTTTAGTTAATACAGAGCTGAGCCCAGCTTCCTTCTCTCTCCCCAAGGCTGCTCCTGGTATTGTGGGGAGTTGGCTGCTAATCCCAGTGATGTTGTTTTTCAGCATTGCATCCATATACATGTGTTGCTATGGGAAGCAGGAACTGAGTCCAGCCCCTGACAGCAGAGCAGCCCACACTGTTCCTTTCTTGCTGGAAATATTGATGTTTGATTAGCATTAAGTGAGACATGAAACCATAGCTGCAGGATGGCTCAGGAGTGACCCTGTGGGCTGGCATAAAAGCCAGTGTCTTGGATAGTCTTGAAGAGGGTCTCTGTCCTGCCCTTGCAACAGGCAGTGGGAGGATTTAACCTTGATGGAGCTATGCTCCATCCTCCCAGGCTTCTTGTCCCTTTTGCGTGGGATCTGTGTGATGTCTAACTAGGCCATCAGCACAGGTTTGGGCTGACAGACAAATGCACTAGCTTGTGGTTTGTGGTGCACTGTCTCTGCTTCAATCTCCCTACCCTCAAGTGTGCTATTTCCTTTCAGAAGATGCTCCCACTGCAGCCGCTGCAGGCTCCTCAGCCCCCGCTACCGCTGCCGGTCTCACCCATCGTGCAGCAGCTGGGTGGCAGCTTCAAATCTGGTGCCCACCTTGACTCTCTCTTCTTTCTGCTCCTGCAGTTAACCCTTATCCAGCCGAGACCTGCTGTGAGACAGCTGTCGGGCTCCTGCAACCTCAGGCTGGATTTGGATATCATGATGTGCCCTGGACTGTCCGTGCTCTCAGTCCATGGGCAGGTGTCCTTCAGGAAACTGTTCCCAACTCAGACCACCTCTGTGATAGCAGCTCAATGCCTCCAGCACCGTGGGGACACAGCTTGGAGTGAACGGGAGAGCGGGGTGGCTGCTGCTGATGTGAATTGGCTGCAGGGCTACAGAGTTCCCGAGAAAAACCCAGGCCAGCACGGTGAATGTAAAACTCAGTGATGGGCTGTTCTTTGGTCTGTTGTGTCTTGTCAGGAAAACTGGTTAAGGCTTGGATGTTTTTATGTATACCTAGGAGAACAAACTTGGACACTCAGCAGAGGCTGCTGAGGGGAATTAAAGGCCAAAATTGGTCTTTGGGGTGAGACGGGTTTATTTCTGAAGGGCAGGAGTAAGCCCAGAGGCGCTGTCGCTGGTGGCAGCCCTCCTCACCAAGGATGCACACAGAAATGCATATAGAATTGCCCAGGCTGGAAAAGACCTTTAAGATCATGGAGTCCAATCATTAGCCTAACACTGACAAGTCCAACCGTATCCCTAAACACTATGTTTACATGACTCTTAAATATTTCCAGAGACAAAGACTCCATCACTGCCCTGGGCAACTCATTCCAATGCCTGATAACCCTTTCAGCAAAGAAATTCTTCCTAATAGCCAACCTAAACTTTCCTTGGCATAACTTGAGGCCATTTCCAACAGACCAATCCCCAACTTTCTACAACCTTCTTTAAGGCAGTGGTAGAGAGCAATAAGGTCTCTCCTTAGCCTCCATGGGGAGGACATCACAAGGATCACCACAGCAGCTCTCCTTTCTGAGAGGTGTTTTGAGTTGCTGTGGATCTTCTCTGGCTGGGACGGGACCAGCAGAAGGCACCCTGAGGAGGGCACAGCACAGCAGCCTGAGAGGGCTGGGCACACTGTGAGGGGCCTGGAAGACTGGGGAGAAGTCTAGTGACAAGGTGCAACTTGCAGCTGCCAGGCTGGGCAGGGACCAGTGGCCCTGGGCTGCGATGAAATGAGACTCTTGAACCCCAGGAGGGCCTGTGGGAGACCCCCCTCACATAACACAGGTGCCCTCAGGGCCCTGGAGTTTAATACCTGAGCAAAGTCTGGGTGAAGTAAAAAGAAAAAAATAGAAACCAGTGCCTGCAGAAGAAAAGCTGCCCTCTCTTCTGAGAGAGAGAAAAAGCTCTGAACTCCTTGCTCTTGAAGTCCTGGTTGGCTCCTCAGCTGCTTCTGTGTCCCCTGTTAACAGCAACATCACGCGTGCACCAGTCGCTATTTCTGGCGGTGGCATGGGCTGCGCTGAAGTTGCAAACCCCAGCACAGCTGTGCTGGTCTGTCCTGTCAACTCGAAGTGCAGCACTCCCCGCCACAGAGCAACTCCTCCTCCTCACCCCAAACCTGTGCCGTCCAGAGCTGCGCGCACAGGGGCTGCGTGACCACTGGACACGCAACCCAGGTCCCACGAGGCAGAGCTGACAAGAGGAACCTCATCAGGAAATGCTGAGGCAGCTGCTTCAAAGGTCACCCCAGCAACTACATGCTCAGGAGAGGCTCAGATGAGCTACACATCTCCTGCTGTGAGAAGAGGGGAAGTATGCAGCGAGCTGCGGCCGCTGTTACTGAAATGCAGGAAACCAAAGCCCCTGGGGCAAGTGGAGGCGCTCTGTGGTGCAGGGACCTCACTCCCCCTGCACTAGTCCCACGAATGTAAGCAGCTCTTAGAGACAGAAAAAGAAACAAAACAGGGGAGCAGAGATATTTGGTCACCAGAGTCAGGTGAGCAGCTCTGCCCCTTCACTGCTCTGAGGAGGGAGGCGTTTGGCTGGAGGCATCCGAACGGACAATGTTGGGATGGAGCTGCACGCCCTCAGCTGTCTTGGCATCCTCTGTCGGTGAGAATGGGCCCTGCTAAGGCCCATGGTGGCACCCACAGATAGGCAGCTAAAGTGAGTGAGACAAGTGAGACAAGACCTCTCTCACCCTCGGTTTGGTGGGATGAATCCCATCAGCTGGTTCTAGGTAACCTTCAAAAGTAAAGGGAGTATTTTTACCTGAACTTGAACTACTGCAAGAAGTGCTCCTTAATGATCATTTAAAATCATTTCAATGTGTGTCAGAGACAGGAGCTACATTCAGTTCCTTAAGTCCCCAGCCATGAAGAAATGCCCCCAGCCATGACGAAACGTGTTGTTAAAAACAATCTTGCAGGCAGACCATGCAGACTCACCCTGCGAGGCAGGCTTGTCCTCACTGCCAGCTTGTGAAGCTGTGCCAAGGCTTATGTCCCCAGCACAAACTGCCAAAACAGAATAGGCTCTTCTGGTCAGGGCTGAATTCTCCAAATTCTGATTGTGGAAGATCAGATATAAACACTTATTTTTTTTTTTCAATGGCAGCATAGCTCTACTGCTTTCTGGGCTCTGCTCCACTGCTGTGTTGACCTCTGACTTCTCTTGAGTTCACAGAGATTAAAAAGGGCAGGACAGGTCATGAGGAACAACCCTCTTTGGCAAAGAAAATTACATCACAGAACCATAGTAACAAGGTCTGTAACTTCTGACTCCACTTCCAGCAAAGCAGCCACAGCAGCTTCCGAGCAGTGAGTGCCTGCAGTGTGCTCAGCCCTCAGCATTAACTAGCTGAGAGACATGCTCGGAAAAATGTTGAGGTGTGGTTTAACCCGAAGTGTGTTTCCTTTAAGAATAAATGCTGGTCTCTTTTATGTACCCTCTGGTATTTAAGCTTTTCAGCTTAAGAAGACAGGAAATGTCTCCTTACCAGGCCTCTTTCTCACATTATCATGCCCTTTCAGGACCAAGGGTGATCAGGAAATGAATCAGGATTTGCAGGAGCTGGCTGAAGTTCATGGGAGGCATGGGATGGCGAGCCTGGTGCTCCTGCAGTGATCTGATGAATCTGGTTGCAGGATGATGGTCTCCAACCAGCTGTCTGCCTGCAGTGGAAGGCTACCCTAGAAACTGTGACCTCAGTGTGTGTCACAGCCCCAGCCTCCCCCCAGGCATATGCTGAGATGCTCATATCTTCTCTGTGCTATGGTCTGGAAATGCATGAGGCTCCTGCCCATAGATGATGCACATAAATATACTGCTGTAATCCTTGGAGCTGCTGCTGCTCATCAGGTGTGTGTGGCTTCACAGGAGCTTCAGGCGTGTCAGCACAGGTTGGTTGGTGAGGCTGTGGCTGGGAGGGCTCGTGATGAGATAGGACATGGGTTATTTCAGCCACAGTAGAAAAGGCCAGCGTGAGGCTGGGCTCAATCACCAGGCCAGCTGCAGCTGCAGTATGTGGGATGCCGATGGCAAAGCCGCTCTCGGAAGCTCCTGCAGGAGCCAAATAACTGCACTGGTCTATGGTGAGAATGCCTGTTGCAGTAGCTCTCTGAGATGTGTTCCTGGGCAGCCCACCTCCAGCTTCTGCTGGAGCCTACTTCGGCAGCATTGCGAACAGTGTCACAGCTGCTGATATTGCAACAGGCACCTGCTGCCACTGTCTTCCCCCCACCGCCGCCCCCAACCCCCAACCTACCAGCATCCCTACCCACTGTGTCACACAGTGGACATTCCTAGGGTCCTCCTTGGGGAATGTGTTTTGCTGAGTCCCACAAGCTGCTCCACTGGAGAAGGTGGCTCTGCAGATCACAAAAGCACTTTCAGGAGCTCAGTGGTCCTTCATGTCCCATTCCCACCAGTCCCTTACTGTGCATGTGGAAGAAGAGCAGTGAGGCACAGGAGGATGACAGTCTCAGCATAATTCTAGTGTCTCAGTACAGAATGGCCCCATCTCATTTCTGATGAGCAGATTTATTATTGCTTTGCAAATCAAGCAGCAAGTCTAGTCCCTGGGGAGCTGCCAAATGATAACACGCTGAATCATCCCTGAACCCTCTGTACCCTCCTTGCCCCTTCCTCCACCTCTTGTCTACAGCATCTGTGCATCTGGGGAGAGAGAAGATTTCTGGTACCACTTTCAGGGCTCTGGTTGATGTTGGGAGGAGCTGGAAATAGTGCTCCCCGCTACTACCTGCCAATTTTCTTCATGGCAAAGAAGCACCAGTAATCTGCTTTTTAGAATCAGACAGGTTGTGGCTTCTCTGTATTCCCGTGGGAACAGGGACCTTTAGGGGAAACACCAGCTGTCCCAGTGCAGGTGAGCACTCAGCCAGTGCCACTGGTGTCTCCACAAGGTCTCCAGCAGCTTCAGCTCCGTGGTGGAGGCTGAAACACTCCTGCATGTGACTTTGCAAATCTCTTTCCTCCTGTGCAAAGCACAGAAGTGCAAAGCTGGGATGTTGCTGCAACAAGGTGGTGGGGAAAGAAACCCCTGAAATTAAATTGGTGATATATGGGTCACCCTCTTCACTTCAGCCTTCCTCCCCAAGCACCAGCCTGCTTGCATGCTGTTTAGGCAGACACAAATTTCCTGAGATGCTAGCCAGATGCCTTAAGACCAAGGGAAAGTAAAAAAAAAAACAAAAACAACCCAAAACGTGGTGTAGCTGGGTGCTTTAATTTGCAGGAAGAGTCCAGCAGCTGCAAGCTGGTTCCCTGCTGATTTTTTCCTGCTGTATCAAGCATAAATTCATGAAGTATTCCATTTCCTGGGAAAAAAAAAGGAGAATAATTCACTTAGAAATAAAAACTAGAGCTATTTTTCCCTCTGACATGGTGAACACAATTACCTAAGGCATGGGAGGCTGAGATAACTCATTCAGCCGTCATTCTCCAAAGAAATCATCATCATTCTGTCAGAAAAGGCTTTAAAAACCAGTTCACATCCTGAATGCTAAAACACCACCACATACCGAACCTGTCCTTATGATTTCCACACAACAGCTGCAGCATCACAAGCAAAACACACTCGTAGGCAGGGCAGAGTTTATTATTATCAAGGCTGTATACATCATGCAAGTTCCTGCATTTGCTGATGCTTTTCCCGGTGCTGTTGGTGACTCCTTGTCCTTCAGGAGAAATTCCCAGCAAAGCAAAGCGCACCAGTAGCCTGATAGCAGTGTCTGCGCCATGCTGGGGCTGGGAAAATATGCACAGGGGGAAGGGAGTCCCAAGCTGCTTCAGTTTTGAGAGTTCAATGAAGGGAAACCATAAGCCTATGCTTGCCCCCAAATATAATCACATTTAGGCTGCACCCCTCACTCCCACCTCCTTTGCCATTATATAATGAGGAGTGGAGTAATGACTTTCAGCAATGCTGTTTGAATGGCAGCGGTCCAACCGTGGCCTGTATAGTTGTATAGTTTTTTTTTTTTTCTTAGGGGTGGGGGGAGAGCAGATTGGCAGAGGGGAGAAAACATCAGTTTGGTTTGTCAGCAATCCCTGTTTTGCTTTGGGAGCTTTAGAGGACAGACATATTCTTCCATCTCCACTAATCCTCCTCTGATACAGAGGATTTTCCTGCCATTAAATGATAGCGTGTGAGAAAAAAATGCCAACTTTTCGGAGACTGACTCGTATGGCTAATGGCAGCCTCGTGAGCAGGAGGGAGGACACAATCACTAGGCTAGGTAAGCAACGTATCTAAGATGATTTCTGTTGGGAATTTTCGTTTTGGCTGTTTGACGTGGAGCTGGTTACTCTCCTCTCTACCAGCACCTGTTTCCTGGGGAGATGGCCAGGCTCTAACTGTTGGTGATCTTTTGTCATCTCTGATGACAGGAACCTGCCTTTGGCACAGCTGGCGGGAAGAATGCGTATGAGCTTGTGAAAAGGTGTAGCACAAAGCTGCAGGATTCCCTAAGAAGGTCAGTGGTGGAAAAAAGATACCAGGAAGTTGCTGGAGACTTCTGTTTGAAAATGTGTGGGAGGGGAGCTTTTCCCTTGCTTTTCCTTTCTAAACATAGACCTTGTTGTGGGAAAATGATGCAGGGAAATGACAGAGGATGAAACCTGTCTCTGCTCTTCCTGTGCTCTTTTAGATCCCTCAAGTTCACTTGCCAGACCTGAAATGCCACTAGTGAATATTCAAGGTAATGTTTGCCGTCATTTTAAATGGTGAGTATATTCTTATTCTGCATTACCCAGTAGTGGATTAGACAGATCGTTTGGAAAGGTGTGGGTTAAATACTCAGTTATTGCAATCATTGTCTTTTTACCCTTCTGAATACTGTGCAAACATTTTTTTTGGGGGGGTCTCTCACTCTTCAAATACTGAATTACTGTAGCATTTAGAAGAGCATAAGACATCATCCTTGGGTGGAATTTTGTTTATTTCTTAATCTCATTGGTATTTTTAACCTTATTGCTATATTTCACCCTTTTTAAACACACATTTCACCTGAGCACCCTCTGTGTCACTCAGCTGGAGTCATCTTACAGCTGCTGCCCTGTCTGCTGCTACAGTGTAAAAAGCAAAGAACATTGGTTTTGGGGAGGGGGAAGGAGTAAGGAAGGAGCGCTGGGTATGTTTCATGCTATGTTGGTTAGAGGAGATCTGGCCAACAGCAGAGATCTGATCTGGGCTCTGAGAAGCTGCTGTACCGAGGGTTTGGTGGGTTCAGATGGAGGATTTTTTTCTGACTTTCTTTGCAAGAGAAAGAGGGAGAACTTCCACAACAACTGCAGTTGCTGAGGGGCTCCTCTGAGCTCCGAGTGCCAGGGGATTGTTTTCCAGTTGGGTGGCCCTCAAGTGTTTGTTTTCCCTTTACTGCACAATACAAAGAGATACACTTGTAAACAGAGATCGTGGAAGCACGCTGTGAAATGCCTCTAGAAAAAGACCCAGAGCTGGCACTTAAAACCCCCCCCTGTGTATAAGGAGAACAGGCTGGATAGGGCTTGGGTACAGACATTTCCCTTATCGAGTGATTAGAGCACAGGCAGGAAGGGAAACGATGGGATCTGGCGATCACCATGTTCGTTCCTACGCTGCACGCAGTGTGCGTGGCTGCTGGGGGAGGTCTACTGGGAAAGGCCAGAGATGTGCTTGCACTTGGGGCAGCTGCAGCTGAACACTGAACTTGCTTGGGATGGTCTCACATCTAGGACAGCCTATGCACCTATGCCCCTCTGGATGTCACCCTGAGCTCATGCAAGGCTCTTGTTCCAGCAGCAACACTCACATCCACCCTTTCCAGACAGCCACCTGCGGTCAGACATTTGGGAACAGGCAAATCCTTAATCTGTCTGGCCCTCAGTTTATGTAACAGCGCAACAAAAACAACATATGCCCCTGTTTGCAAGCAACAGGGTGGGCTGGTGCGAAGGGCAGCAAGAAAGAGCAATCAGCACAAAGAAAGAGCAATCTGAGACCAGCAGGTTGTACCGTTTTGTCCGTAGGCTCCTGTTGTCTACCCAAGGCTCTGACTGAAGGGGACTTTCTTTCAGCCGTGGCTGTTAGATAAAGACTTGGGAGAAAGGAGAAGAGCATGCAAAGTGACAACCTGCCTAAAATCCTTTCCACCTCTTGGAGTCCTTCACTATCAGTTATCTTTGAAGTGATGCTGTTTTGCTAATTTTCCAGTTGCAATAATGTGGTCAGGCTTGATGAGACTTGAATTTTGATAAAGATGCCACAGCTGAAGTCCTTCTAGGGTACGCCCTCCACATACCTAAATCTCTCTTCTGCACAGAATGACAAGATTGATTCAAACAGAACCAGGTTGGGAAGCTCCTGGGTTGATGTTCTGTCAATGGGGACCTTGCCAAGCAACTGGTTTTACAGATCTCCTGCTTGAAGAAGCCACAGGCAGCATAAATTCACAAATACAGTACTGTGCATGTTGCCCTTAAAAAGCCTGCAGAAAGAGCAGAGCAATTGCAGTTTGAACTGTAGTTTGGTCCATACATTAAAGGCTTAGGGGCTGCAAATTTAGAATGTTGAAGCTTGCTGAAGCTGGTGCTTCCTGGTGTATCACCTCAGAAGTATATCTTAACTAAAATGCCCATTGGGAATACAGCTGTAGTGGGCGATCACTGTGCTGCAAACTGTTGGGGAGAGGCAGTCCAGCTCCTGGGAGCTTCCCTCCCCAGACAGTCTTTGGGAGCAGGGGGGAAAGCCTGTTCCTCATCTGTTAGCTCTTGGGGCAACCTGACGCAAAGCAGCAACAACATGATCTCAGCAATGCTGCAGGAAAGGTGGATGTTGCTAAAGATGGCATCTCGTGTCTTGTTGAAAAAAAAGTAGAAAAGGATTATGCTTGTGTGGGAGCCAGTAAACTGCAGCAGAAAAGACAGTCAGTAGCAGTACCACCATTTTGTGCTGGTGACTACATGGAGCCTTTGCTGGTGTGGCTTCTCATTTTCTTGAGTGACAGATAGGATGTACCTTTGAGAGCAGTTACAACATGAGCTCTGCCTTCAGTTCTTCATCTCCAGTGAGTTTATTTTGCAGTCATCTGTTTGACTGGATGGTTTTTCCCCACAAAAATGCCTGTCTGTGGAGGCTGATGTCTCCCATTCCTTTTGTTCTTTGATTTCCCCCCAAGAGCATTCTCCTCCTCTTCCTTGTTGTGCACCCACCTACATGGGACTAATTTGAAAAGAAGCCACACAGCCACACACCTCCTATGTCATGATGATAAAAGGACAATGTGGCTGTTCCCATCAAATATAAGGCAATGTGATGACTGTCTTGAGAATTGGCAAAACAGTAAAAACTATACTGGAGGTGCAGAATATCTCATCTGTGATGAGATCATGAAGAATGCAGTTGAACAATATCCCTTAATTTGTTTTTCCTCATGCCATTCTACTAGTACACAAGGGGAATATGTTTTTAAACACTGCATTGCATCCTTATGAGCTCATAGTTCCCCTTGCACCAGCTCATGGCTCTGGTGGAGGAACACTAGGTTGAAAGGACAAAGAAAAGTCAAAAAGGATGAACTTGACATGCCCCAGGCAACTGGTATCGGCTGCGCGTTGCCGGACTAGCATACGCTGCCCTTCCCTCTTCCCCACCCTGAGATACTACAAGCCATCCACAGCTGCTGGCCTTCAAAGCATCTCTGTCTGCTCCCCAGTCAAACCACAGCCCCATCAGATTGCAAAGACCCCAGTCACAGAGACACTGAGAAATACTTAAGTCTAGGTGAATCCTCCTCTTGCGGAAAGAAAGTAATCAGAAATTACATTCTAGATGATGTTATATATGCATATATAGATACCCACACCTTCGCAGGGTATTTAAAAAACCCAGCAGAAGATTTTTAGGAATCTTTCATGAGCGCTCTTTAGTCAGCACCAGTGTGCAAGTAGCGGGTGGCAATTAGCCTGGCCAGGAGGGAGGCAGAGACAGCTCATTTCTTTTTCCTGCTGTGACTGTTCTATTTGCTAATGATGCATCCTGATTCTCTCCTCCTACACCTCCGTGGGGATGGTGTGCTCCTCTCTGACAGTGATCCTTTGGGTCCCTCACGTCCACGCGGTGTGGGCCTGTGCGCGGTCCTGCCCTGCCAACTGCGTGTGCACCCAGGAGCGGAGCTGCTCCGTCCTCTGCGATCGTGCTGGTCTGGGGCAGATCCCTAGCGAGTTTCCTTGTGAAGCCTCCTCTATCAACCTGGATAAAAACAGCATCAAGTTCCTCTCTGAAAGGGCCTTTGGGACCTTGCCTTCCCTCAAATCCCTGTCGCTCAACCACAACAATATCTCCTTCATCACCCCAGGGGCTTTCAAAGGACTACCGAGCTTGACCGAGCTGAAGATGGCCCACAACGAGTACATTCGTTATCTCCACACACGGACTTTCACTGCCCTCAGACGGCTGGTCAGGCTGGACCTGGCGGACTGCAATCTTTTCAACATCCCAGACAGGATCTTCATCGAGCTGCCTGCTCTGCAAGAGCTCTTCTGCTTCCAGAACAACTTCCGGAGGATCCCAGGTGCCATCAGGGGCATGGAGAACCTGACCCATGTTTACCTGGAGAGAAACAGGATTGAAGCGGTAGCCTATAACTCCTTGCAGGGCCTGACCAAGCTGAAATACCTGAATCTGCAGGACAACAGGATCAATGTCATTCACGAGGGAGCTTTTCAGGGCTGCCAGAAGATGGAGTACCTGTACCTGAATGACAATTTGATCAATGAGCTTCCAGAAAACTCCTTCGATGGCCTGAAGTGCCTGAAGATGCTCAACCTGGGGGGGAATTTCCTCAGGAACATTTCCAACACCTGGTTCAGAGAACTAGGGGAGCTGGAGGTCCTCTACCTGGACCGCAACAGGATCAACTACATTGAGGAAGGGGCTTTTGAAAACCTCACCAGCCTGGTGGCGTTGCACTTGAACAGCAACAACCTAACGACGCTGCCCTTTTCTGTCTTCCAGCCAGTGTACTTCCTGGGGCGGCTGTACCTCTTCCGCAACCCCTGGGACTGCGACTGCCGCATTGAGTGGCTGAAGGAGTGGATGGAGAATTACAGACTCGTTAGGGATATTCCCTGTGCCTCCCCCTCCTCAGTAGCTGGGATTGACCTGATGGATGTGCTCTACGAGAGAACACCAGAAGGTTACTGTCTTGACCCGGCAGAGCTAAACATCACGTCTGAAGGCCCAACCCCAAGCGAAGAGCCTTGGTCTACAACAGAGAGCAAATTCAACAGCCTTATCTCCAAACTCTTGCTCCAGATGGGCCTTCCTGAAGAGGTGGCAAACACTACTGAAGGCTACGGTAACACCACACAGCTGGATGGACAGACTGATCAGGTTTCTTCCGGGGTGGGGGGAGACAGTATCAAGGCCATCTCCTTTTTTTACCTCGTGGCACTTCTCACAGTGATTGTTTTGCAGTGCAAATAGTCCAAGGGCTGCACGGATCATGGATCCTGCTCAAGCATTTAGTCCCTGTACCTACCTAGACATTAGGGAAAAGTTTGTATCGTGAGCCTCCAATACAAAATTGGCTCCAAACTCTCCCCGGTTGAGTTGTTTGGATCTAGCTCCAGATTCTCCAAGGAACTAGTGGGATCTGGTTCAAGGCTGGGTCCCGCGCCTGGTGAGAACCCTGTCCTGTGGGGTCTTAGAGGCTCCCGGACACTGGCAGGGCTGTGTGGAAGATGAGCAGTGAAAGGATGGTGCTAGGGTTGAGTTTCCCATCGGGACGTGCTGTGAGCCCTGCAGGGAGCAGAGGGAAGAGGGATCTGTTGACCCAGCCATCGATTTTATGAGAGCAAGACGAGGCAGCAAAGCTGGACCCTCATCTCCTTCCTCTCCTGACAGACACCCACTCCCACAGAAGGTGCTGTTGAAAGCTGGTGAACTATTCCTGATTTCCACCACCGTGTGCAGGGGAAGCAGGGCTGCCCTGGGCGGCAACCAGGGGTGCAGCACTGGACCTCGTGAACAGGAGAAGAACATCTGGGGAGGACTCCTGCCCCAGGATGGATCTGAGATGGGCACAGCATTTTGGCCATGACTACAGACAGGATTTTGATCCTTTCTCCCCCTGCTATCCTGGCACAGGTGCAGGAGAAGTAGAAGGACCCATGTTTGTCAAAACATCACAGAATCACAGAATATTAGGGGTTGGATGGGTCCTCAAAAGATCATCTAGTCCAGCCCCCTGCCAGAGCAGGATTACCTACAGTAGGTCACACAGGAACGCGTCCAGGCGGGTTTTGAATGTCTCCAGAGAAGGAGACTCCACAACCTCCCTGGGCAGCCTGTGCCAGTGCTCTGTCACCCTCACAGTGAAAAAGGTTTTTTTTCTAATATTTTTCTCTGAGGAAAATAGTTCAATGTAACAGCTTACTTATTAACTTATTATTTTTATTTTTCAATTAATATATTGTTTCAAGGTACATATTGTTTTTCTTTGTAAATTATTTCATGTCATGACAGCAGAGGCAGAACATGGTGATGACAAGTGCGCCCTGGCTCTACAAAATATTTTATATTTCCACCACTAATATGCACCCCATAGTGTGTCATATCATGCTGTACTAACCAACTATGCTGTCATTTTCTTTTATATGGCATCTTACATGTTTTGTCTTTGAAATCCTCAGTGAAAGCTGCTACTGTGACCAGAAACAATTGTGTTCTCTAATAACTCTCTTATAGCATATTGTATTGGGTTGGCTCAGCCGGATTT
>NW_009724568.1:0-1531 GCF_000703405.1 Apaloderma vittatum | reverse complement strand
ACAGGAGAGAGCTCCCAAGGAAGGTTCATTCCATTTGGTCTGTATTGACAAGAATTAGTTGCAGTACAGATGAGTAAGTTAAAACAGATACCTAACTTTTAGACAGCTGAGGTTCAGTGAGATTAATTACTCAGTTGTAGATAATCAATGAAAACTACTATGCAGATGGACTTTAAGGTCACATTGCAATTATGTGCAACAAAGTTAGAACTACTTTGGTCTGAGATTATCTAACCTCTGTGATTTATCCACTGATCACTTCCCTTTATGTACATAGATTAATGCATTGGAGATACATTTTTTTTTTCTAGCACTTTAAAAAAGATATTTTTTTAGATTTACTCACCGTTTCTTTCCAGCTATTTTTCATTCATGTTGTGTAAGCTCAACATCTTAGTCTGGAAAGTGATGCGATTGTGTTGTAATAATATGACTCACATTTAACCCACTTATCATTCATGTTGTGTAAGCTCAACATCTTAGTCTGGAAAGTGATGCGATTGTGTTGTAATAATATGACTCACATTTAACCCACTTAAAAAAAAAACAACCTGCAAGTGTTGCCAAGTAAAATTATAATATACAATCACTAAGTATAAGAAAGTTAAAAGGACCTCCAGCAAAGAAGACAGTGATTCAAGAGCCCTCTTAGCAAAATTCAAATTGATCTTCAGTATCACTCAAAAAGAAACAAGCCTTAAAGGAGATATGAGCATAGTTTTCTTCTGATTTACAGTGTATTGGGGCTTTATACAACTAATATTTTATAATGAATGCATTGTAACCTTGTATTTTTTTCTGACATGTTGTTGTTCACATTGCTTCCAGTGACATTGATAATGAAATTAATTCAGTGATGTATAATTCTAACTTTTTGGTCATCCACTGTAAAAAATTAACTTGAGATAGTATCTTGAAAGTGATTTGTATATGACTCATAAAAAATTCCTGCCACATATGTCCTTTTTTCTGCATCAAATGGAAGGACTTCCTGTTGAAGTTTTCAGGGAATCAAGATTATTATAATAGTCTTATAGTTTGCATGTATAAAGTGCTGATAGATGTGGTACCTTGTTAAGAAGATATCTAATAGTTCAGCTCTATTACTTCTACATGTTAAGCCGAGGCCACACCAGGCGATGATGTCTAAGGTAGTGCAACAAGGAGTTTCACAAACACTGAGCACAAAAGAGGTGCTTTTCGCACTTGTTTTCACCCCTGTGTTGTGTTTTTTCTCCCTTAATGCCTTAATAATTGTGGAGCGGCATAGACTATGCTGATTTATGCATATTAATGTTTGTGAAAAGAGCATTGCTTTGTGGAGCTGCGTAGTGAATGTAGAGGGCAACTACAGATTGCAACAACCATTCAATTTTCTGTGTCTTGTGCTGAATGAGTTTTAACACAGGTCAGTTCCCTCACACTCATTTTAAGGTTGTATTCTTATAAATGTGACACAGGGCATAAGGGTGGGGAAAGGAGCTAAGATGGGATGGAGAGGCACAGAAACAGGAATGAACAGCTGGGTCCA
>NW_009724567.1:417-27920 GCF_000703405.1 Apaloderma vittatum | reverse complement strand
CGCGAAGCCTAGCCATGATGATGATGATGATCTGAGCCTTCAAGCACATTATGTAGGAAGAAGCACCAATATGCACATTTGCCTTGATTCTCAGCCCCTACTAGCATCAGCTCTATTTGGTACTAACCAAAATGTGTGTGACGCCTTTGATGTCCATACAGACCACTGATGGTCCATGGTTTCTACAGGTACAGGTATCAGTCTAAACTCGTTGAAAAATACAAGCACAAATGCTCAGAGACTCTTACCCATGACCTAACTTTATGCATGCAAAATGAGGCAGAATTATAAAGCAAATTAAATCAGTGGGGAAAAAAAAAGATCATTAAAGTACAGGTTTACCAGTGTGAGCACCTTCACAATGAGGTCCATGTCACATTAACAGTTATTTGAGCATAGTCGAAGGAAGAAGACAAGTTTTTATGTAGCTGCATGTGTTTCAGGAGCTTAAAAATACCCACTTTTTTTCTTCCAAGGATAAGGGGGTTTTATTTCTTTACATTGGAAGCAAAAATACTGGTAAAAAGGCTGCTTTGGTGCAGGTAACTGCTGTGTAACCATTCTGACAGGCTTTGAAATGTACTACATTACATTCACTTTGGCTAATTTTTTTTTAATAAAAATAAACTACTCATTTCCTTTATAAAGCCTGGTTTTAGCAAGAAAATGAATGTGTGACATCTGCTTTCACCATTTGATTTCACCGATTTGCCAACAGACTGTATGCTACAGAAATTCACTTGGGTAGTTTTCCCTCTACCTTTTTGTCTGGTAAGTGCTCTCTAATGATGAAGTTTTTTCAATGTAAGACCCTTCAATATTCATAAATAGACTACTGTTAAAAAATTGTTCCGAATACTCCATAAAGGGGAAAATAATTGTGTATTTAAATATGGTTTCACCGTTTCTCTCGATGAAAATGCTAAACATTTTAGGTGACAAAGGAAACATACAGCTGACATGTAACAAGTAAGGAGGCTTTGAACTTCCTAAAATTGTCCGTGTGAGCTTGTTTTGTTAATAAATACAGTATCAGTAAAATCTTACAGGCTACAATACAAAAAGTTGGAAACATACTTAGGAGCTAACTGGGGAGCTCTGTAACTGACACTGTTTGAGAAACTAATGCTTCTGCTTCCACAATAGGACAGCCATAAGCATTGCAATTCTCTTGTTCCTGGAGGCAAAGGGCACACAGATGCAAAATGTGGTTCTGCCCTGATGCATGCCTTCCTCCGTCTACTCCGTAGCCACAAGTTTTCAGTTATCTATTGGGATTTTTCTGCCTCTGTCAAATAAAATGTCAATAGCTACTTCCCAAATCTTCAAACTGTTCAGATTGTGCAGAGAGTTATCTGGTCAGGATTATTTCAGGATTAATAATCATCAGGATAATGATGTTGAGAGTGTGGGAAGGATTTCCTGATAATGTTGCAGAGCTGTGTGATGTGAAGGATGAGGTGGGATGCCTGTTCCAGTGAGGCAGAATTACAAAGGGAATGAGAACTTTTCTAGCGTTTGCACAAACTCTACATTTTGTCCCTCGCCCCTCTGTCACACTTTTCATAGCTAGGTATTTTGGGCCTGTGTTCTCCATAGAGCAAAGACAAAGTAATTCATCATCAGTGATGTGATACCTGTTATTTTCTGTGGGAGTCATCTTTGTTTCTTTTCTCCCCAGAAGTGTACAGAGTTGCTTGATACGGGGCTTGTGTGTACTGTGCTTTGGTGTATATTTTGCCAACAGCTTGAATTTTTAGGAAACATTGAGGCTTACATTTTGATTCTTCTGTTAGTATGAGAAATACTATTCTATATGTCTGAACAAAAGGTGTTTTTTAACAATTTTCTTTTTTGTTTGTTTGTTACAAGCAGTCATTGATTGTGTTTAGAAGTGATCTCTTTACATCTTGCTCAGCGGAGCTCTAAGTTGGAGTTTGCTGTTTTAATCTTTTACTTCTCCATTTTCTGCCATGTAGCTCTTTACCCAGAGCACTACACTTTCCTGCACACTTTATGTCCCTGGTCTTACAATGTCCTATCTACCATCTATCAGTTTCCACTATGATAATTACCTTGATGTTAGCCATTCCAGGTCTCTCAGACCTCTGACACTTGTGTGGAACCTAATTTACTCTGATTCTTCATCTTCTTATCTGTGCCTTATTTAGATGGCCATTATCTGGGGAGCAGAATTCCCGTGGCAGCACCCATAGTGCATGCCTCCGGCCATGCACTACATCTTCCTCACTCTTCATTTCAGAAAGTGCTATCTAACAGTCATCACTTAAAAATGAAAAAGTGTACAACAGTTTTTCTTTATGCCTACAAATATGTTTATTGGTTGGAAATATTACAGCAGTGCGAGATCAAGGACTTCAATGAATATGAAAATTTCCATTAAGTAAGCAAAGGACTGAGTCTTTCTTTCACGAAGGCCAAATACAAGAAAAACCTGGAGAAATTAAATGGTTGCTGTGAGGAACAATGAGATCTCCTGCTCCAGTTCTCACTGTGCACTGGAGAGACACAGATTTAAGACCAACAGCTGTCAGAGAGCAGTAATCAAACTGTACCTGCACTATCCACAGTGAAATTTGCATTTTCTGCAGCAGGTGTGTACAATGCTATATTCTTATTGTAACTATACATGCCAGTTTTATAACTACTTCACAGTCTTGAGTCAATTTATGATCATGCAGGTGAAGATGATGAGACTGAGGGACAGAATATCTGTGAAAAAATCTGTCAGAATCATAGAATGTCAGGGGTTGGAAGGGACCTCTAGGGATCATCTAGCCCAACCCATCTGCCAGAGGAGGATCACCCAGGACAGGCCACACAGGAATGCATACAGGTGGGTTTTGACAGTCTGCAGAGAAGGAGACCCCAAAACTTCTCTGGGCAGCCTGTGCCAGTGCTCTGTCACCCTCACAGTAGAGAAGTTTCTCCTCATGTTGAGGTGGAACTTCCTATGTTCTAAGCTATACCTATTATTCCTTATTCTATTACTGGGCACCATCGAAAAGAGACTGTCCTTTTCCTCTTGACACCCACTCCTCAGATATTTATACACATTAATACAATCCCCTCTCAGCTGTCTCCTGTCAAGACTAAACAGCCCCAGTTCTCTCAGTCTTTCTTCACAGGAGAGATGTTCAAGTCCCTTCATCATCCTTGTAGCTCTCCGTTGGACTCTCTCCAGTGGGTCCTTGTCTCACTTGAATTGGGGAGCCCAAAACTGGACACACTATTCCAGGTGTGGTCTCACCAGGGCAGAGTAGAGGGAGAGGAGAACCTCCCTAAACCTGCTGGACACATTTTCTTAATGCACCCCAGGATATCCTTGGCTCTCTTGGCCACTAGGACACATTGCTGTCCCAAATCTCAAGAATGAGTCTCTGTAGACACCAATATATAGCTTTACTTTAGAGTTTTATAACACCTTACAACAACTAGAATCACAATAGCAATGAATGAAACAGATGCTAAAATCTCTGAATTTTACACAGGATTTCTGGTACATACACTGGCAAAGCACACTACTTGCAAGAAGTGCTCAGTCAAAACACATAGAAATTCATGAGATAACTTTTTCGTAACTTGGAAAAGCAAATAACTCAGTAGTGTGTTAAACTCTAGTTAAATTATTTTAATATTCCTAAATAATTTGCTAAAAAATTAATAGAGCAAACAGTTAATAGTGAATTGATTAATGTCACACAATGTGATTTTGTGAGTTTCTTGCTTAGTGAAATTTCTGTGATTTCTAAGGCAAAATTTCAAATGTAGATGCTACAGAAATAATAAGGATGACACTGAATTTCTAAAACAGTTGACATATTTGCCACTACACCCCTTCCCCACTATTCTAAAAGACTTACAAAGTTAACACCATATTGACTGATGCAGATAAAATAAATTAGAAGTTGGAATCACCCCAAGAACCACTATTGAAAATGTAAAAAGAAAATGAAAAAAGTAAAAAAAGTTATAGGAAAAAAATAAAACTTGGCCAAAGCTATCTTGTATTTTTAACAAAAGCCTGGGCAAATGTGATAAATCATAATGGTAATATTTTTAGGAGAATATCATGGAATCATAGAATCATAGATTTATAGAATCATAGAATAGTTGTAGTTGGAAGGAACCTTAAAGGTCATCTAATTCCAACCCCCCTGCCATGGACAAGGACACTTTACTCTCAACCAGGTTGCTCAAAGCCCCATCCAGCCTGGCCTTGAACACTTCCAGAGATGAGGCATCCACAACTTTTCTAGGCAACCCTTTCCAGTGTCTCACCACCCTCATAGAAAAAAAAATTTCTTCCAAATATCTAATCCAAATCTACTCTTTCAGTTTGCAAATGCCTATTTACTGTAGGCTCCTTTTAAGTACTGGAAGGCTGCTGTGAGGTCTCCCCAGAGCCATCCATTCTCCAGGCTGGACAATCCCAGTTCTCTCAGCCTGTCTTTGTAGGCAAGGTGCTCCAATCACCTGATGTTCTTTGTTGCTTAACAGAGAACTGTTAAACAATCAGAAAGTTATATATGGCTACTTTGTGCAGGAAGACAGTCTCATTTCAACAATTTCTGCTTGGGTATAGTAGAAAAATAAAGTTGCCTAATGGCAATTGTCAATCCCTTTTACAAGACAGGAACTGTGCCACGCCATTCAGACCTTGAGGGTAAGACTAAGTCACTAAGAGAACATAAGCCTAACAATAGCACTAGGGCAAATACAAATACATCAGTGGGTTAGCAAGACCATAAAGCTGAGAGGCTGAGTACATCTTGCATATCGTTGTTTCACGTTTAGCCTTGTCATCCTGATGGTGAGAGACTTACGAGACTCTGTTTTGGCTCTGCTAAGAGGTTAAGAAGTAACAGTCACAGAAAATCACCTAGAAATCTCAAAAAGAGAAGAGCTTTGTAAGAGCTGATGGCTCTAACAAGCCAGAGATATTCATCACATGACACAGGGTCTATGGGCTACAGCTGGACAATTTTTTTTCCAAGAATCAGGGTAATTAATTAGTGTCCATGAGACAGATGAAAATTTTATACTATGTGAAACCTTTACATGAATGCCAATTGCTTTTCAAAAAGATATGCTGCCTCTGAAATCTAATTTAAGAACCAGAAGCATGACGTATCAAGCACAGCACAGTGTAGCATACAACACAACACAACACAACACAACACAATAAAACAATTTCAGTTGGAAGGGACCTGCAACAATCACCTATTCCAACTGCCTGTCCACTTCAGAGCTGACCAAAAGTTTAAGCCTGTTATTAGGGGCATTGTCCAAATACATCTTAAAAACTGACAGGCCTGGGTCACTGACTGTCTCTCTAGGAGCCTGTTCTAGTGTTTGACCACCTTCCTGGTAAAGAAATGCTTCCTAACGACAAGTCTGAACTTTCCTTAGTGCAGCTTTGAGCCATTCCCATGTATCCTGTCACTGGATCCCAGTGGGAAGAGGTCAGCACATCCTTCTCCATGTCCCGTCCTCAGGAAGAGTAGCAAGCACCCCTCAGCCTCCTTTTCTCCAAACGCAGGGTCCTCAGTCACTCCTCACAGGACAGGACTTCCAACCCTTTCAACAGCTTTGTTGCTTTCCTCCAAATTTATATAAGAACCTTCATATCCTCCTTAAATTTTGAGTACCGGACTGCACGCAACACTCCAGGTGAGGCCGCAGCAGCACTGAATACAGTGGGACAGTCACCTCTTTTGACGGGCTGGCCATGCTGTGTTTGATGCACCCCAGGGTGGGGTTTGCCCTCTGGGCTGCCAGGGCACACGGCTGGCTCCTGCTGAGCTGCTGCCCACCAGCACCCCCAGGTCCCTTTCTTCAGGGCTGCTCCACAGCCAACCCTCTCCCAATTTACACTTGTGTCCAGTTAGTCCATCCCAGGTGCAGAGTCTGGTGCTTGTTCTTGTTGAATTTCATGCCACTGATGATTGCTCAGGGCTCCAATCTATCCAGATCCCTCTGCAAGGCTTCTGGTCCCTCAACAGCACCTCCCAGTTAGGTGTCATCGGCAAACTTCCTTACAGTGCACTCAACTTCTGCATCCAGATCATTGATAAAAATACTGAGAGGTAAAACTAGGTTCGTGAACTGCCCTAACATGCTGACTTTCACAGAAAGCACTTCTGTCTTGCCTTCCTCTCTGCAAGGTGGGACAACCTTTCCTCGTGGGTGCTTTTTTTTGACTTCTTTAATCAGTTCACATAGAGTTTTGTTTCCTAGACATTTAAGTTTTATTATTGCTCTCTGGTTGTCTCCTAATTTTTTCGTAAGAATTTGGAACATTTTAAAGTGTAATTCAAAGTAGCATAAGTTATGCAATAAAATAATCACAATATGAGTTTCTACAGAATAAATAAAGCACAGTTGATAAGAAATAAATTTTAAATTCTACTCTTTAGCTGATAGCTTTCCCATCTGCTAATGGTAATTACCAGCTTTTACCCATAAAAAGGCTTCAGATTTTTTGTTCAGGAGCTAACAACAAACACTACTCTCAGTCTCACGGCATGTCACACAGAAAATATGGTTTTGTTTTGGCTGCTTGGTTATTTTGGGAAAGCTTTTGTAGTTCTGAATTGCAACATCATGAACATGGAGCCAGATCTTCAGAAGCCCTTTCTTGTTTTACTCTAACATTTCAACCATTACTAATTTTCTCTATTTGCTTGCATTACTTTCTGTGGTTTGGAAGAATTGCAAAGGAACAAAGCCAGTCAGTTCATCACACATTGTCTCTGCCATTGCTTCCTCCTCAGGGCGAGGACTCCTCATACCCTTCCCCTACTCCAATGTGGTGTCTCCCTCACAGGAGACAGTCCTTCACAAACACCTCCAGAGTAAGTCCTTCCCACAGGTTGCAATTCTTCATAAATTGCTCCAGCATGAGTCCTTTCCATGGGGTGAAGTTCTTGGGGAGCAGACTTTTCTAGCATGGGTCCCCTGCAGAGTCACAAGTCCTGCCAGCAAAGCTGCTCCAGCATGGAGTCTTCTCTCCATGGGTTCACAGGTCCTTCCAGGAGCCTGCTCCAGTGCAGGCATCTCACAGGATCACAGCATCCTTGAGATACATCTGCCTGCTCCAGTGTGGGTTCCTCCATGGGCTGCAGGTGGACATCTGCTCTACTGTGGATCTCCATGGGCTGCAGGGGCACAACCTGACTCACCATGATCATCACTAGCAGCAGCAGAGGAATCTCTGGTCCAGCACCTCCTCTCCACCTTTCTTCATTGAACTTGGTGTCTGCAGAGCTGTTTCTCTCACATAATCTCACTCCCTTCTCCAACTGCAATTGCCATGTCACATCAACTTTTTCTGCTGTGACAAAGGACTTGAAATTATTTAACACTAACAAAAGTCTTTAGAGGGATCCAGCAGATCGGAATAAAACAAGAATTAGGGTAAGTAGGCACCTGCATGTTGGAAGTTTACACTAGCAATATGGCAAAAAAAAAGAATAATTAGTCAATGATTTTTAATATCTGGTAAAGTTAAAAGTTTTAACTTTGCATTGGGCTGACCTTTGCTGACTACCACGTGCTCCCCAAGCCATTCTCTCACTCCTGCTCCTTAACAGGATCAGGGGGAAAAACAAAACATGACAAATCACATAGGTCAGGATAAGGACAACTTAGAGAAATTAATTTCTTGCTCTTTAAAGGGAGCAGGATAATGAAAAGTAAGAACAGCTCTAAAAAAGAAAAAAAAAAGACCTTACCCTTACCCCTTCCTTCTTTCCAGGCTTAACATCACAGGCAATTTCTCTACCCCTTCCACATAAGCAGCACAGGGAGATGAGAACTTGGGGGTTGTGGTCAGTTCCTTACAAGTTGTCTCTGCTTCTCCTTCCTCGTCATTTTTTCTGCTCCATTGTGGGGTTCCATCCGCATGAGACACTTCTTCACAACCTTCTCTGGTGTTGATCGTCTCTATGGGACGCATTCCTTCAGGAACAAACTGTTCCAGCATAGGTGCCCCATGGAGTCACAGGTCACTTTTCTCTCTGTGGCCTACTCTCTCTATGGCCTGCAGCTCCTGCCACAAGCCTGCTCTTGCGTGTTCTCCACAGGGTCACATCTTCCTTTGCGGCATAAGCTGCAATATGAATATCTGCTTCAGTGTGGTCAGCCATAGGATGTAAGTGGACAACCTGCCTCACCACGATCTTCTCCAGGAACTGAAGAGAAATCTCTGCTCCAGCACAAGGAGCACCTCCTTCCCTTTCTTCTTCACTGGCTTTGGTATCTGCAGAGTTGTTTCCTTCATATATTCTCATTTCTCTCTCACAGTTCCAGTTGCGTAGCTTTTTTTTAACCTTTCTTAAACACGTTATCACAGACGCACTAGCACTGTCACTGGTGGGCTCAGCTATTGCCAGCAGCAAATCTGTCTTGCAGCTGGCTGGAACTGACTCTGTCCGACATGGGGGAAGCTTCTGGTTTCTTCTCACAGAGGCCACTGTGCAGCCACCCTGCTATAAAAACCTTGCCGCATAAACCCAATAAAAGCTTTCAGGCTCCTCATTTGAATGCATGTTATAGATTTCCCTCCAGAATCATAATGGAGAGATCAGAAACGTTGTGTTTTGGTGCCTCTACAAGGTAAGTGGTTATATTATATGAGTTAATTTGAGCATGTTGTGATTGGCTGATTGATTTTTCACCTACAGTTTCCAAGTAGATTACTGTGAATGAAGATCTGTGAACACAAACCCATATCTCAGATACTGGCCTGTTCAACTCCAATATTCTAGTATCTTTTTAACTGCATCAATACACTTTTCTCATCTGCTGAAAACTGTTTTGAGATAACTGGTAGCTTACAATGTTCAGGTGTGTGCTCAGCTGGGCAGCTGCTATTCCAGCAAGCTGTGTCCCTGGACCTCTCCCACAAAGGTCGTCACCCAGATATGTTAACATAGCACCAGCATATGGACCACTTCTGTGGACAATGATTTTTGCTCTACAGCATGATTCACTGAAAATAAATATGAACATGTCGTAGGCCTGTTCTGAGGAAATCACCTCATTATGCTAATCTCTTAAAGAGGTCGTAAAATCCTTTTTCCTATTCAATGATTATTGCCCTTTTTATAAACACTAAGACAAAACAAATTAGGTAGTATAAACAAAGTGTCTACAGTAAAAAAATGAGAACTCAAGTTTAAAAATCGGAGCCAGAGACAACATGGTGTGCGTGTGTGTGTACAAATATTTGCCAAAAGACTTTCACTTTTGAAATCTTTGAACTAATCTAAGATAAAATGCTGAGAGAAAAAAAACACACTGTTGTAATTTTGTGTTTCATTGCAAACTGAAAAAACAAACAAGTCTGGACTTAGTTAAACTTAGTACTAACACCAGCTGCTGTGGCATTCTACTAAAACAGGAATGACACAGTACATTTTTCAAATTCTGATGATTATTAGAACTGAGTCAATATGTGACTGGATTCATACTGATATTGAATTACCAGACAATTAAATTTCACAGAAATAGTAGGCAAACAAAGAAATAGTCAATGCTCACATATTTTAATCCAAGCAATTCAGAAATTCAGCTGCTGTTAAGTTTTAAACATCCCTTAAAGATCAGCCTAACAGAGCTGACAGAAGATTTTAGAGTGTAGCTCAGACTGCCTCAGCTCTGGAAGCAGTGTTGAGACCTTTGCAGCTTCCACATTTCATGCTTCTGGGTATTTTGGATTTTCTACATGTGCACATTTTTACTGGCTGTAAGGTTTACCGTGTGGAAGAAGAGAATGATGCTGAAAGCTTTCATCAGAGGACAGTTTAGGATTGCATGTGGAGAGGTTTATTAACTCCTTGTTAGTATGAAATCACATGCCTGTGTTGTCACTTAACTATGCACATATCTCTGCCTGAGTATCCCATAAGGAAAAGGAGTGCTCTAGTAGCTCCCCGTGAAATGATCTTCAGGCAGCCAGCAGACACTATTTCTAAGTGGTGGCAGGTTCTGCAATGCATATAGGGTGAGAGAGGAGAGAGACTGGCATAAGCTACCAGACCAGACTGTCTCCTTCTGCAGTGGGACAATCACAAAAAGATAGAATTGTCAGTTTTTCCTAGTTCTGTGGGAGTCCAAGAGAACAACTCAAATTTTCCTTGAAACTTTGAAGTGGTGATTTTAGTTTTCCACCATGGAATACTTAAATATGAGGTAGCATGTCTTGTGTTTCAAACATCTAGTCACCTTTGGGTTGCGATTTGGCAACCTTCACCCACAGTCAGTTGGGGTAGCTGCCCCAGCTAAGCAGCCTTTTCCATGCATAGCCACAAAACTGAAAGCAACAAACTACAGGCACTTAAAAGAGCAGAAGGAAGCTGGAGGTATTGGAAGACAACTGAGTAGCATTCTCTAGGGAATGGCTGAAAAGTTGGTGTGACACCAAAATTAGTTAAAAGAGACAAAAATCTTTGGTAAGCACACAATTCGTTGTGGGCAGTACCTTAAAAATAAATTCTCAGCTTCAGGACTTTGCTGAATAATAAACAGACCATCCATAGCCTCAGAATTGTGAGAGAAAAAAATATTGCCAAAGAAATTAATGACACTGTGAATAATTGTCCCTTCCCCCTCAATGCTTTTTAAAACTTCTCTTACAAAAACTTACAGTTAATACCTGGAACTGGTGATTTTTTACAAGAGAACAACCAGACAGGTCAAACATATTGCAGTGGTAGCAGTAAAGAGGAGAGGCACTTTATTTAGAGAGGTGGGCAAAGTCTGGAGAGAAGAAGAGAAATAAGACATATCAATGCATAAGGAATGTTGACTATTTCTTAGGTTGCTACAAGACCGATGCTTGAAAACAGGCTTCCAAAGTGGTGTTGACTTAGAAAATTATGTAAGAGGTTGTGCTGAAGAACTTGTTTTCCTGTTTATTCTGCCACAGTACATATCTGAGGTATTCTTGAGAAAAAACATTTGTGTTGCACACTATTTTGTGCAATTTCTGCAGTTATATTCACAATGGATTTCATGAAAGAAAAGTTGAAAAGAAGAAAAGGCTTTGTGCAGTAAGACACAAATTTCTTAAAGTGTACAGCTCATGGTCTTGTTCCAAAAGAAAAAATAGCACATTATTTATCCCACTAGGAAGGAGGGTAACATTTGGTTTACATTATGAAGAGAGAAAATTTCAGAAATGTTTATCATACATCTGAGAATGATTATTAGTGCTGTTGTGATGAGAAGTCACTTGGCTGGGGCTTCAAGGTAGATCTGTCAGCACATAGCTCTTAAAGTCATCAAGTGCTCTGATACCTCCAAGCTTCATTCTGCTAGAACTCAAGCTAGAGAAAAGTTTAATTAGCAGTGTTTTGGAATGCAAAGACAAGGAGAGGAGGTTTTGCAGGTGAGGCTTCACCTTTGGGCACTGGAGGGTCAGGTTGTTTCTGACTCATCTATCCTTACACATCACAGGGGTTTCTTCCCTTTATCACAGTTTTCCACTCCTTGCCTCTCAGTAGGGTCTTCCTCCACCATCTCTGCAATGTCCCTGTGGATGCAGGACAGTGGTGTTAGCGACTACTAGGATTCCCTCTCACTGGGCTGTGCTGGTCCCGCTAGGGAGCTCACCTTCAGGTGTCAAGGTATTTCCTCTCCTCAGCTTATTTGTTAAATATTTTGTTTCCCTCTACCTTTCTTTCCAACTTATACTTCCATAGCTATGCTAACTTTCTCAATGCTAGTCAGTTTTTCATTTCCTCTGTTTATGGGGTCCTGTGTTCCAAGGCCAGCCTGGATGCAGTGCATTACATTAAGCCAGACAACCTGAGAGCAGCTTTCACATTCCAAGAGCCTCTCAAAGCAAGGTTCCTCTTCTTTTGGGCTAACAGGAGTGACTACAGCAGGCGTGTTAGTAAATGGCTCACCCAGGTTTGCTGACCACCTACTGGCTAAAAAGACAAGGAAACTGGGTTTAAACTGCAGCTGACGAAAAAAAATGCTTTAGCCTCTGTGCTTTCTCCTTGGTTTTAGAGAATATATCTGCTTTCTGCACTTTGTAAGGAGGTTGATTTAATGTTTGCTGTGGTGGCAACTGTAAGACAAAGTCCTGCATGAAGACAGATGAAGGACTGCTTTATTTGTGGATATGAATCAAGATTAAATACTTTTCTGTTGGCTGAGGCCAAAATGTTCCTGGGCCAACAAAGAAATCTGATTCTAGATGCATTTATAGCAAATTTTGGACTGCCTGTGATGCTCACATGCCTCCAAGTTAGTCCATAGCTAAATGTAGGTTCTCTGAACAACAACTATTTACTTGCATGTCTGAAGTCTGTTTTGAATTTAGAAGTAATCTGTTTGAGTTAAGTGTTTGCATTAAATCAATTTCAAGAAAATGTTTCCCTTAGAATACATATCCCAGTATTGATATACATCTGCCTAGGCTTCTTACAATTTGAATATTATTTCTTCCTCAGATAGCTTGAATTTCTTTGAAAATAACTCATTAAGAAGTGTTTGGTTAACTGTGTCTACAGACAACTTGCAAAACAATAGAGTTGGAGGCAGGCAGGGTAGTGAAAAAATTTGAACTTTGCAGGATAAGCACTAGTTCCGTAGACCAGCAGGCAACTAGCTGGGGAGCTCCCTCTGTTCCTGACTGCTGGGTGCAAATGTCAGGGCTGCAAAGAGACAGGGTTAGCTTATAGGCTTTATATTTTGGAACAGGTTATGCATTGATGATTTAATTCTGGGGTTTTTTTATTAAATTGAGTGTGGATGGTTAAACTAGATTAGTTTAATTTGATAAAAAAATCCTTGAGGGTACAATGCTTTCCAGATGCCAGATATCAGCCAAACCAGAGACTCTGATGGGTCCAACTTACCTCATCCAGGGTCAAATACCATTACAGTGACTGTTCATAGACCATGGGAAAACTGTGTAAGGTCTTTTTTTTTGTTCTTCTTACTTTTAATACAGTTTATCTACTTAAAAAAAATAAAAATAAAAAAGAAGTAGGTACCATGCAATTAGCCAATGAACAAATGATGTGGAGAATATCAGAAGTCAAGACACCTGGGAGGTAATGGAGAGGTTAAGCGTTGTACATAGCAGCATGTAGGAGCACAGATTTGACAGAAATTAAAAGCTTTCTTCATCCTGTTTTTTCTCCTCAGCAAATCAGGCCACAAATGGGATTTCAAAATCCCTTCACTGAGACTTGGATAATCCTTCTCTTCATTGCAGTGCAGGCATTAACAGTATGACTGTTTGGCTAATAACATATAATTTACTTTTAAACACGTTCTTACTTTTAAGCATTTTGACATGGTTTCAATAATTAATAAATGCTATAATGACAAAATCCAAATATTGCAAGAGAAATTCCATTTAGTACTCCAACATCCTGAAATGATGGATGTAACTGTTTATACTTTAAAAGCAAGATTAAAATATTCTTGAAACAGAGCTAATCTCTCCAACTGAAGCTTACATAAACTTTGAATGTCTGGAGGTTTGTTTCTTGTTCAGATTTTTTTTTTTTCATTCATATTTGCTAATTCAAATCTAAATAAGAGCAAACTTTCTCCCACTGAAATGAGAAATTCCTTCCAGTAATATATGTCAGAAGCATATAATGATGCTCTCCTCTTAATTGATTGCAGTCTTCTGATGCCAGCTTTCATCACAAGTATCAAAAATGTTGAAGCATAAGTAACAGTATACTCCGTGAAACATGAGGTGGGTGTGAAAAAGCAAACAAAATTGACTTTAATATACTTATTTTTCCCATATATTTACATACAGAAAAGTCACCTTTGAGCATCTAATAATACACAGCACTATTATGTTGTTTTATGCAAGGCTGACTCACTTATGTCAATAAATAAATGTTAGTTTAGTGTTTCTATTTTTGTGTTGTATAACTGGGAAGAAATGGGTCCAGAAGAGGTAAAATGAACAAATTTCTGCTTGCATAAATGCACTTATCAGGAAAGTTTCGTAACCAGACTTTGGTTTACAGACATTGACATTTGCAATCCAGACTGTTTTTTAAAAAGTAGCTAAGGGATGGCTTGGACACAGTGACCTGCGTTCTTAATTTTAATCTGTGTAGACTTTATGTTCACAAGGAGTTTAATGAAGCTTAGCTTTGTTTTACTATAAATATTATGAAAAAACACAAGTTTAAGGAAAACTATCTCAAAATGCATTTGGTTTCTTACAGACTTAAGGTCTTAGTTAAAACTTTTTAGTTAGTTACAAAATTAGCCAGCATACCTCCAAGTTTTCTACAAAAAGTATAACAGTATGGAGAATGTGGCATAAATTTATCATGTATGAAGGATACAGTATAAAATATTCTCCATTTTGATATAGCCAGATTTAAAAACAATTTCTCAAAATACTGTAGTTCTTTCTTACTAGGGAACTGGACATTCACAACTGCCCTATAGTCGTGAGTGAAAACAATTTGTAATTTGGATGGAAAAAAAAGAATCAGATAAAAGGAATCAAAAGTCTATGTTCTGTTCCAAAAATATACATATCTCCTTAAATTAAGATAAATAAATTATCTGAGCACTTGATAACAACTCATAGAATCGTGGAATCAAAGAATCATAGAATAGTTTGAGTTGTGAGGGACCTTAAAGATTATCTAGTTCTAACCCCCCTGCCATAGGCAGGGACATCTCCCACTAGCCCAAATTGCTCCACGAACCCAAATTGCTCAAAGCCCCATCCAGCCTGGCCTTGAACACTTCCAGGGAGGGGGCTTCCACAATTTCCCTTGGCAACCTGTTCCAATATCTTACCACCCTCACAGTAAAGAACTTCCTCCTAATGTCTCATTTAAATCTACCCTGCTCTAGTTTAAAACCATTGCCTCTTGCCCTGTTGCTACAAGCCCTTGTAAACAGTCCCTCCCCAGCTTTTGTGCAGGCCCACTTCAGGTACTGGAAGGCTGCTCTAACCGTTCCCTGGAGCCTTCTCTTCTCCAACCTGAACAAGCCAAACTCTCTCAACCTGTCCTCATAGGAGAGGTTCTCCCTCCCTCTGATAATCTTTATGGCTCTCTTCTGGACCTAGAGGTCCATATCCTTCTCGTGTTGGGGTCTCCGGAGTGGACAGTGTTCCAGGTGAGGTTTCACCAGACCAGAGTAGAGGGGCAGAATCACCTGCTTTGACTTGCTGGTCACATTTCTTTTGATGCAGCCCAGGATACAGTTGGCTTTCTGGGCTGCCAGTGCACATTGCTGGCTTATGTTGAACGTCTCATCAAGCAGCACCTCCAAGTCCTTCTCTGCAGGATTGCTCTCACTCCACTCATTGCCCAGCTTGTATCTGTGTTTGGAATTGCCCTGACCCACATGCAAGAGCTTGCACTTGGCCTTGCTGAACTTCATGAGGTGGGCCTGGGCCCACCGCTCAAACCTGTCAAGGGCCCTCTGGATGGCATCTCTGCCCTCCATTTTACATGTTTCTGACAAGGACGTTAAACAGCTTGAGGAACACCACGCGTCACAGATCTCCATTTGGAGAAGGAGCTGTTGACCATAACTCCATGAAAGCGACCATCTAGCCAATTCCTTATCCACCAAGTGGTCCATCTGTCAAATCCATGTCTTTCCAATTTAGAGGATGTTCATGCAGGGCAGTTCTGAATGCTTTCCACAAGTCCAAGAAGATGATGTTAGTTGCTCTTCCCTTATCCACCAACCCTGTGACCCCGTCATAAGAGGCCACAAAATCTGTCAGGCAGAATTTGCCCTGGTGAAACCATGTTGGTTGCCACCAACCATCTCCACATTTTCCATGTGCCTTAGCAAACCCCTGAGGAGGATTTGCTCCATTATCTTGCTGGGCACTGAGGTGTGACTAACTGGCCTGTAGTTACTCAGGTCTTTAATTTCTACCTTTTTGAAAATGGTAGGTATGTTTCTCCTTCACCAGATCACCATGATTTTTCAAATATAATGAAAAGTGGCTTTGCAACTCATCTAGGTAAGTTTTCCATGTTCCAGAGAAAACAATCAGAATCAGAATAGACTATTTCATGTGTTGAAGCTTCCTTTCATGTGAATGCTCAGAAATTCATAAGATCCTAAAAGTAAACTTTTCTACTGTGTGGATGATCAAACAATGGAATGGGTTACTTGGCGAGATGGTGACATCTCCATTGCTGGAGGTACTGAAAACTCAGCTGGTTATAGCCCTAGACAACTCACTTCAGCTGCACTCACTTTGAACATGGAAGTTTGACTAGATGGTCTTCAGAGGTCCCTGACAGCCTCAGCAGCTATGTGATTTCATAGTAATTAGGAAAAAATTATATAGTCCAGTGATTGTAAGAAAGGTAAGAGTGATATTGACCTTGACAGGAAAATGAGAAATTTTATTAAGGCTTGACTGGTTTCATCTTCTTAAGTACCTTAACAGAGATAAAAAAAAAAACAAAATGCTTCTGTGGTACAGCTTTCCCATCTCCTTATTTCCATTAATTTCTCGATTCCTCAGACTGTTCCATCAGCATGAAATAATTCTCTGCACTTAATCACTGATAAAATGTGTCTTGTCCCTACTTATCATCTTTTTTGAAGCTTTTCATTTATAATCTGGCAGAAGTGTTTCATCTATAGGTAACCCAGATGTGCTAACAGCACCATCTAGGACCTGGGGTTGCAATTCTAACAAGAATATTGAGAAAAAAGTGATAAAAGGTGACAGGATGATTAAAGCTATGGAACTGTGTTTGCTAAAGGAGTAATGGAAGAGACTTTGGTACTTCAGCCCTGAAAATGATAATTAAAACAACAGACAGAGATATATAGAATCATGCTTTCATGGGAGAAATTGAGTAAAGATCACCTTGCTGACCGGTCTTGTCCAATGCAGGAACTAGGAGCTGTAAAGGAAGTTGTCAGGTGTCAAGTTTAAAGCAAATAAAAGGAAGTGTTTCTTCATGCAATGGAGGCTGCTAACTGTGGTATCAATCTTTTCAAGGGATATTGCTAATAAAAAAAAAAAATTGTGGGTTTAAGGGTAGATTGAAGAAGTACATGAAGGAAAAATTCGTTAGTAATTTTTCAGTCATAGGAACACTTTCTGAGTCAAGAAACAGTGGCAATGAGTTTCTTATCTGCATGACTAGTTTTTATGCACCCATTTATGGCCAGGAGAGACTATTTTTCAAGAGAAATGAATATTTGGTCTGACCAAGTCTCTCCAGACTTACATATCAGTGTTACGCATTGCTATAAGTGAGATCAGGTTGGTTTGTATATATATCACATAGGCAAATTTCAAGTGACATGAACTGTTGCAGAACCACTGATAACTTAATAAAGTTTAAAAAAAAAATCCTATTAGTACTTTCCAGGCAGCAGTGGTTTAATTCCCAACTGTATTTCTAATGAAAGTGGAGAGGAAAAAATCCTTCAGATGGCAATCATCTAAGAACAGAGAAATAAGTATTTCCAGTTCTTTAATGATAACATCTTGGATTTTCAATGTCTATATGTGGACTTAGCTAATTATAAGATAATTTCTATGTCAGTGTGATTACTTTCAGTCGTGTTGAAAAGTATATGTTTGCTCATTGTCCTTGGGGCATAGCACTTACCTTTTACACTATTTTGTGAGTATGAGCGTCAGAAGTTAACCATCAACTGTCCTGATAAATGAAAGTTTCCATCACATAAATTCACTCATTCATAGCATAAGTTTTAAGTAATATGTTAAACTGTTCTATCTCAGCACTAAATGTATTTACCACCTAAAATAATCACTACTATATTCAAATTACGGTCTGTTTATTTCTTCAACTCATTCCTATCCTCTGTTCATTGGAAACACTTTTTAACTTTTTATCGGGTTGTAGAATGACCCAAAAGCAAGTGAAGACATACACCAGCTACTACAGGTGTATTTTCTGTCATCTCCCCCTCCACAAAAAGGAGTAAATCTCTGTTACAAGCTCTCTTCAAGTTGTGGACTTTCTGTTATCATAGGTTACTTCTTTATTGCTTAACATAATGGAGACTAATGTTGATAGGAGGTCTGGAAGCATAATCATAACCTAATACAAACTGCGTACAGTACTAAATAGGTCCTTTATGGTTAGATGAGACAAGTAAAGAGCACAGGAAGGGAGTAAGATGACTCTTAGTACATTCATGGTATCTAAATGCCTAATCTCATATCAGCAATAGCAAAGAAAAACGCAGCAAGTGATCAAGTGTTTTGAGCACTTGGACAAGAGTTCACAAGTGCTACAAAATTGGTTTGTGAAATCACAAAGTGGAGCCAGAGAAAGCAAAAGAAATATTTGGTGTACTTGAAAGAGCACTGCGTCCAGCTGTGTGTTAAAGTGTCTGCTTCGAGTCAGTCAACTTTCATGTTATTGTTACTGGTAATTTTAGCTTTGGGAGTACTCTGCAGCCCTGGCCAAGCAGAGTGCTTTTCTGGGTTGGCTGCTCTACAAAAATAGAGTAAAAAGCTGTAGTATAAGAAAAGAAAAAAAAAAGGACAGATGAAAAAAATCAAGATATTAATTCAGAAGCACGAAGAGGGCAGGGATCAGTAAAGTGATATGGCTTTGCAGAACAGGCAATGTTCACATTGGAAAAGATGCTGAACTGTTGAACAGCCATCAAACACAGGAAAGTTTGTGCTGGTGGTGGGCATTCAGAACATGGAAGACAGCTTAAAGCAAGCATTAGTGTCCTAGTGAGATTACTACATTATTTTCATCCTGAATAGTAAAAATTTGGTGGTTATTGGTGTAACTAGATAATCATAGGCACACTTCACTGTACCTGGTGAGACTATTTTGTCCTAACTATAGTTATCTGAATCTCTCTGCACTCTATTTGTTTATTTTTCATCATTTTGTATTATTTTTACAGACTAACTGATAAGATAAATAATTTGCATCTCATCAGCTGTAAAACCAGTCACAAACCTCACTCAAACTTATTTTTGCTTGTATGCTGTTATTACTTGGTGTGGTCGTCTATATTGCTCAGACACAATTCACTCTAAATTATACTTTTCTTAATTTACAGATTTTGATGTTCCTTAATTCCAGAGGACATTTGCTCTGAAAACCTTTCATCATCTACACTTGATAAACTTTCTTGATAATATTGATCTAATGGGAAGGCTTGATCCTCACTCTTATGCGTTCTAATGCTTAGAACATAATTATGAATTGTGTAGTGTCTGTTAGAAGCATTTAGAAAATATTATGCCTAAGATATAATAGTCTATATACAGTTATTTATTGCACTTGTCAAAAATTTGGAGCTTTTCACTGATAAAATACTAAGTCCCGGCAAACTCCTCCACAGGTAATTACAAGCTTCCCATCTAAATTTCACCTGAGAATTCAAATGGGATAATTAGTTTCTCCCCTTTTTATTTAGTGCTGTGAGGAATTAACACATGCAGGATGAATGATGTACGTTCTTTGAGACAATTTATCTGTTTCACTTCATTTCAAATATATATCTGTTGTGTACTTATTATTTGTTTCATGGGTCACATAGGAAAATAAGGGGGTCAGGATATTAACTACAGTCTAATATGGACTGTTTCGTAGAATCGTAGAACAATTCAGGTTGAAAAAGACCCTTGGGATCATCAAGTCCAACCATTGACCCTACACTACAAGTTCACCCCTAAACCATATCACCCAACACCCCATCTAAACGACACTTAAACACTTCCAAGGATGGCAACTCAGCCACCTCCCTCGGCAGCCTATTCCAGCGTCTGACCACTCTTTCTGTGAAGAATTTCCTCCTAATGTCCAGCCTAAACTTGCCCTGTTGCAACTTGAAACCATTCCTCCCAGTTCTGTCTCTAAATACCTGTGAGAAGAGACCAGCCCCAACCTCTCTACAATGTCCTTTCAAGTAATTTTAAAGCATGATGAGGTCCCCCCTCAGCCTCCTCTTCGTCAAACTGAACAGACCCAGCTCCCTCAATCGCTCCTCGTAAGGTCTGTTCTCCAGGCCCTTCACCAGCTTTGTTGCCCTCCTCTGCACTCGCTCCAGCACCTCCATATCTCTCCTATACTGAGGTGCCCAAAACTGAACACAATACTCAAGGTGCGGCCTCACCAGTGCTGAGTACAGAGGGAAGTTTCTGAGTACAGAAGGAGTTCCCTTAGTCTGCATCCTTGCTTCTGAAATACAGTAGTAGCAACAAATAAAAACTGGAGCTTTTTTTCTCTCTGAGGGAAGAAGGGAGGGAAAGAAACAAAGATTGCTATATATTATGTTGTGAGACAGGCTTTGCCTCTGGTCTCAGTCAGCTAGATATGTTGGTCTAATTTTCAGGATCTAATTTTTAGGCAACCAAAGATATATTGAGGCAGATAGATACACCTGGGGATGTTGCCCAATTAAGACTCCTGTTAAGGAGTAAGTGTAGATTAGAATTGGTGGATGGATATTAAACAAAGCATATATATGAGCTTCTGAGAAGCCACATCCCATACATGCAGTCAAATCCGCCCATGGAAGCAAAAAAGGAGACTGTCATATCAGTGGTGCTTCAGTGAAATATTTTGCTCTTGTACATGTCTCACAGATGTACACTTAGCAATGACTGTGTATCATCTTTGTAATTATTCTAGAAAGAACTCTCGAAGTACTATAACTTTGTTGGTTAACTTTTGTTCTGATATGTGTTGCCAATTGGTGTAGATTAAGGTACAATAACTTATTTAAAAAATCAATTTCAAGCATTTTATTACTTACTTATGCATCTTGGTTATCTACTAGAAACAGATTTTAAGTTTAGAGGTGAACAAATGCTTTGTATGTGCATTAATGTTATCATTGATTAACAGCATGACTGTACCCCCACAGAGTGTGTGCTTTTCCCAGAATTGCAGTAAGGTGTCTGTTACAAGGTGCCCACAGGAGAAGCGGTGCCCTTCACAGATGTGATTTCCAGGTACTCTGTCCTCTTATGCCTCAATGGAACTGAAAAGAAATGGCAAGAGACATTACTCTTTCCAGTCCTGTTCTTTCTGCATGCTATGGACTGCACATCCCATGGCGCTGAGCACAGCAAGATGGGGCTTGACTCCAGTAGCCAGAAGTCAGTCAGGAAGTGCCTGCTCAGAACTAGCAGAGAGGGAAACACTGAGAACAGAATAATTTAAATGCCATTCCCAAGACCCCTGAGATAGAGCTGGAAGAGAACACCTCATCACAAGTGGGTGTTCACTACCTGCAACCCAGGTCTGAGCTGAGCAGGAGGCACTTCTTAAAAACACAGCTAGTGCACCACTTGACCCCACTCTCCTCCTTGTGGCAGATCAGTTTTTTGGACCAGGAGCTGGAGGAATCATAAATTTGTGTTTCTTTTTCCCTCTTCCAAGCAAAGACAAAAGCAAAGGCAAAATTCCTCTTTCTCCAGAAAAATATTCATATGACCATTTAAGAGCTAGAATCATAGAATCATAAAGATTGGAAAGGACCTTTAAGATCATCAAATCCAACCCTACAGCCCTCCACCACCCTAACACTAAACCATCTCTTGAAGTGCCACATGCAGCTGTTTTTTAAACACATCAAGGGATGGTGACTCCACCACCTCCTTTGGCAACCCATTCCAATGCTTCACCACCCTTTCGGTGAAGAATTTTTTCCTAATATCCAATCTAAACTTCCCCTGGTGCAACTTGAACCCATTGCCTCTTGTCCTGTTGCTATTCACTAGGGAGAAGAGGCCAACACCCGTCGCACTACACCTGCCTTTCAGATAGTTGTAGAGAGCAATAAGGTCACCCCTCAGCCTCCTCTTCTCCAGGCTGAACAGCTCCAGCTCCCTCAGCCTCTCTTCATAAGCCTTACCTCTAATCCCCTAATCATTCTGGTTGCCAACTCAATGGAGATTGCTTCCAATGTCTCCTGGTGAAGACATATCTGTGCAAAAAGGGATAAATTTATCAGATTCCTGAAAAGCAATGATGAAGGACCATGGCTCTAGTTTACAACTGTTTCATTTGCAAGAGAATGAGTGAGGTGTACTCGTTCCACAGCCTCAGCTTATTGAGCAACAGTAGATGTCTTATAGCTGGAAGACAAAATTTTCCAGGATCATTGTTTCAGCTTTAAAAAGTTGCCAAAATTCCTATAATCTGTGAGGAACTGATATTTCCAGTATGTGTTAAGCATGATATACGTACCCTGATAGGTCTACACATCTCGAGGGATTTTGTCTCTGGACTGAGACAAGGGTTAGGCATAAGTTCAGCCCACAGCTGCCAAGTGCAGGTAAGCCCATTATAACAGAGAAGTCTACACAGAGGCACTGCTCCCAACGCTTGTGGAGGGTCTTCAGCAAAGGTGAGGGTCTAACAGAGCTGGAACACCTTGAGCGTAAGGTGGCAGGTATTTTCCATTTCCCAGGTTACTACGCTCAAGAACCTTGATCGTGTGTCTCAAGAGGGCTGACTCTGGCCTCAGTAGCTTTAAAGTGAAAAGAATGCCATGGTAATGTGCTAACTTATCTCTCTGCCTGGAGGCTTATTTAGAAGATCTGTGACATTATTTAGAAAAGTTGATATGGCAGTGCAGTAGTATTGAAAAAAATACTACATAACATTAGCTACAAAAACTTCTGCAGATCTAAACTATAACCCTGAAAAGTTTAGCCCAGTTCTGGAGATGTTGGAAGGTGATTTGGACTAGGAGAGAAAATCAGTCATAAAAGTCTCCTCTGCATGGCCTTGCATTTTTTTTGTAGGTAATATACACCAACCCAACTTTCCTAGAAGGTGGTGGGAATTCAGTCAGCAATCCCTGGTCTGTCATAACAGCATGTTTTCTTTCTGAGGAATTTCACTTATATTCTCATTATCATCTTTCTGCCTCTCTATTTTGCTCTGTCGAGGCCTCACCTGGAGTCTCTCCGCCCAGCTCTGGAGTCCTCAACACAAGAAGGTTGTGGACCTCTTGAAGAGGGTCTAGAGGAGGCCCACAGAAATTATCAGAGGGCTGGAGTAACCTCTCCTATGAGGACAGGTTGAGAGTGTTAGAATTGTTCAGCCTGGAGAAGAGAAGATTCCGAGGAGACCTTATGATGCCCTTACAGTACCTGAAGGGGGCTACAGGAAAGAAGAGGGGGGACTTTTTACCACGAAGTGTAATAATAGGACAAGGAGTAATAGTTTCAAACTGAAAATTTAGATTAGTCTTTAGGGAGTTCTTTACTATGAGTGTGGTAAAACACTGGCACAGGTTGCCCAAAGAGGAGCTGGAGGATCCATCCCTGGAGGCATTTAAGGTCAGGTTTGTTGGAGCTCTGAGCAACCTGGTCTAGTTAAAGATGTCCCTGCTCACTGCAAGGGAATTGGACTAGATGACCTTAAAGGCGCCTTCCAGCCCAAACTACTCTATGATTCTATGATTCCATGGTTCTATGATTCTATGATTCTACCTTTCTGCCTCAAAACTCACAGCATGGCAAACCAATGTCCTAATCCCTGTATTTGCAGACATTGGTCAGACTTTATAGCGCAGTTCAGTACTTTCTGTGAAGGTCTCCATTGTTCTGAGTCTTCTTTATGCTCCAAATTCTGTGAGGTGGGCATGGTCCTTCAGCCAAGGTTACCTAACCAATACATGACTTGCAAGTAAAGTATGCAGGGTCAAATGTTTATATCTAGAGTAACGCATAGGAATGGTAAGAACTTTACCCTCAAAAAGTGCTTGAAAGAAAGGAAATTTCAGGGTAGGAAGAAAGCCTGAAATATGCACTCTAGGTGAACTCTCATACACCAAAAGACACCCATCAATGACTCAGCTCCTGCAGGCTGGTAAATGCAGAAGCTAAAAAAACTTAAAGAAGATAGTAGAGGAGGAAACATATCTATTTTCACATTCCTAAGCAGCAACAGGATATGCTTTTCACTGAAAAAAAAGCCACACCGAACCTCCCCCAAAAAAATGCAAAAGCTGAGCTGAAAAATAGTGATAAAAACTCATGAGAAATTAACTAAAAGTAAATTACAATGTTTGCATCTTGTTCTGTTTTTAGAACAAGGCAAGTAAGCCCCCGTGAAATCACTACATGAGTTGCTTCAAAATCAAAACCTCTGGAAGAAAGTAACCTGAATCTTCCACTATCTGCTAGAGGAAAGAACGAGACTAGACCTAAAATTGAACAAAACCAGTGAAATGGCAACTGGTTCATTACAATACATGGTCATTTACTGATATCCTAAGAGATCGAGCCCCTAAGAGGGACGATTACCACCTGTTTAATGATGCCCAAGGAACTCAGGGGGACTTAAACTATCCGAGAGTATCTCTTCCAGATCTCCCAGATGTGGAGAAAAACAACTCAAAGGAAATCACCCAGAAAATAAGCCGCACAGACATGGCTTTCCCAACCTTATTTCAATGTATGTCTCCAGAAGTGGCTCACTCTTTCTGAGATACTAAAGATGTGCAGGTAAGCATAAAAGTCAGTCTTTTACAGCATGGTAGCAAGATTTCAGATAAAATCTCATAGATTCATAGCGTGGTTTAGGCCAGAATGGACTTTTTGAGATTGTGTAGTTAGGCCCCCTTGCCTTAGCACAGGCACCTGAGTCAGGTTTCCCATGAGCCTAGGGTTTTGAATATCTTCATGAATAGAGACTCCACGGTCTCTTGGCACTCATAAAAGAAAAGTGAGGCCTGTGCATTCAGATTCCTGTTTGCCCATTGCCTCTTGTCTTGTTGGTGGACATGACTGAGAAGAGTCTGACTCCTTGTGCACTTAAGCTTGGGAGAATTCAAGATCAAGAAATCCAATAAAAAAAATCACATTTCTTAATATTCATCGTTCTGACAGGCTAGAACTGTCAGTAGGAACTGCATCCAAGGTACTTGGGCGGCAAGAAGATCAGATTGACTAGATTATTAAGAAAAGTGTTGCCTTAGGAACCAGCATCATAAAAAAGAGACACCATGTACCAGCCAAATATGAGTCAGAATGCTCAAAATCTACTGTGGACAAATGATGCATGTAGGAAATTGCATGGATCCTTTTTTGCTGTAAACAACACATATACTTCTTTCTTTTGATGCATATTCTTATATCCAGGCAGTGTCTCCATAGGAAAAGTGATGGTACTCTAAGATACCTTACCTTATTAGTTTATTATAAACCAAAGAATATTAACTTGCCCATAGTGGCATGCAAGTTTTCTTAGAAGATTATATCCTTCTCCACTGCTGAAATTCACCCAGTGTTCTCTTGTCTTCTCCCTTCAAACTGTCTCTCACAAACTCATCTCTCATCCGTGCACCAATAGCTCACAGATCCACTTTCTTCTCTCAGTGCCTTTTGGTCCCAGCTAAATTCTTGTCCTGTTTCTGGCTCCCTGTGAATAACCAACCATCATATTATCTTAACATGGCTGAAAAAAAACACTCAGTCAACTGAAACTCTCCTCAATTATGCCTTTCTCACAGCTGGAGACATCAACGATGTTTTACCTGACACTTGAGACTACGGTTATGTGGTTCTGTCTCTCCGTGGCCTCTTTGTAGGGCCTCCCATGTGTGCAGTGTTTAAAGTTTGCAGACTCTTTCTTATCAACACTGTTAAGAAGAAATCTTCAGCTTGACCCATGTAGCCTCGTTCCACATGGAGCTACCTGAACTGGTTACAATTTCTGGTTGTATTGGAGCCGGTCCATCAGAAATCCTGCATGGAAAACGGTCCACAGAAGGCTAACACACTGACGTAATTAGGTTCTGTTTAGTGTCCTGCACGACCATATTGTACACAGTCTAATTACAAGTGTAATCTGATGGTCCAAAAAGGTCTGCAAAACCTTATTCTTCATTTCTCATATTCCTGGGGTTTTAGATGTGTATTATTATCCCCGGTAGTTATTAATACTTTTTAGTGGAGCTGTTATCACATGGACAATACCTTAAAGTCTTAGCATTTACCTAATGACTATCAACTTCATATCAGCTAAGTTATTTTCCATTTCAGAAATGTTTGAGTGAATGTTAACATGCTTATATTTTAGTTTCTTGTTGGCAAATTTAATTAGGTAAAGTTTTCTTCCTCTGTCCCAGACCACTACAGCTGTCCCCAACAAGATCATGCGCTTAGTCTTCTAAACTTCAGCTGTTATACAACAGGTATAATGAATTTTTTTACAGACTTATGTAATTGTTTCTCAGAGAGACTTACAAGGGTAGAGCTAGATACAATTTGTTATGGCAGCTCATTCAGGAGAGAAAAATTCAACAGATCTTCATTGTATATTAGTATCCTAAGCAAATGCAATCAAGAAAGAAGGCTGGTTCTGTGGGGCAAAAATAGATTTGTCATGAAACAAAAAAAAGATTAAATGTCTTTGGGCAGCAAGTCATGAGTCAAATAAATGAAATCTTTCCTTCCGATGCAAAAGCCAGAAAATGCCGCTGTAGATACCAGGTTGATGTTACAGGACTCTATTTTCCACAAAATTGTGGAGAGATTACATTTACAGCATTGAGAAAAGAATGCCAAAACTATGTTTCTTCTCACTGACTTCCTTAAGTGGAATAGTTCTTCTAAAACACTAAAAGGAGAGACTCTCACGGTGAGTTGTGTTGCACAGTTTGATGCATTTAAAAGGGACTCAATAGATGTAGGTGTTTGCCAAGAATTTACAGTTTAAAATCCTAGCTTTTTTAAAAATATAAAGCATATTTTGAGTCCAGAAAAATGCAGCACTACTGTTTAAAAAGCATCCCAAGGAACCCTTAAGAAGAAATGAAAATGAAACTAAATTTGTCCTCTGGTCTGTAGAGGTGTGAGGGCACCACTGCCCAAGAACTATCATGCAACAAACCACCCAGCTTCGTCAGGTTTCCCACTTGACCTCATCAGAACACAGAACCACTGTGAAGTCTGACAGTCCTCTGAAACATGAAGATGGCAGCAGCATTTATCCTCCTGTGTCTGCAGCTTTCCTGGTGGGAATTTAGTGCACATTGATGACATTTGCTGGCATTTTCATTTGGGAGAGGCACAGATGTGTTTGCTTCTTGTGTTTTTGAATTCTTCTCTGCTGATGTGTCTGTGTGGTCTATCTCTCTCTGACTGACTCACAATGTAGAATAAAAGAATATGCATCACACAACTATGTTCTCACAATTGGAGTTTACCCCGAAATACTGACTCATTAGTAGGACAAATGGCAAAAGTTTTCTCAACTTTTTCTTTCTGAATTTGCCTTCGTTCACTGTGAAAAATGACTCAACAAAACCTGCTTTGGAACTAAGGAATTGTGGGATGCAACACTGTTAGCTTCTTCAGCAGAATTGCCACCTTGCCACCTTGGACTTCCGGAGAGCTGACTTTGGTCTCTTGTGGTCCATGCTTAAGAGAGTTCCTTGGGAGGCTGTTCTGGAGGGCAAGGGAGCCCAGGAAGGCTGGGCATACTTTAAGGAATTAATTTTAAAGGTGCAGGAAC